>NW_019739952.1:549024-592829 GCF_002891405.2 Cryptotermes secundus
AAAGGAGAACCCCCCCACCAGCAGTGACGCGGCGGGTGAGTCAGCGCTCCCCTCCCCCTCCTCCGCACGGTAACGTAACGGTGACGCAACAGGATTGTTACGGTAGTAACAGCGGTTACTACCGCTAGCGTTACTAGCAACACAGCGCCAGGCAACAAGGGTGCCTATTACGTGGCCGTTTTCCGGATGGTCCGATCAAGGCTACATGGGGAGCAGCGAAGGCTATTCACAGTCAGTTGTACTGAGTCAGTCAGTTAGTCGTGGAGCTACCTACGAGTTAGTCCTCGAGCTACCTCCGAGCTAGTTCCGAGTTAGCCAGCAACTAGTCAGTTGTATTGTGGAATTTGGAGTGTACTATTTGTGATACAGCAGATAGCAGTAATCGTAAATCTGTAATTTGGGTGATTGTATGAGCGAATGTGAAATAAAATTCGCTATATCAAATACGGCGTGAAGTTATCTGTCGCGTTATACGCCCGATACGCGACAATATTTAAGAAGCTCTGGGAAGAACAGAATTTAAAGATGTTGATTGGATTCAAGTTCTACGAATGGGAGACAGGCGAATCCCAAAGGATATTTTAACACCCAACCCAATTAAACAATGAAACACAGGGCGCCCTCAGTTAAGACGGAGGGATCAGCATGCTCTTCAAGAGGACGGGACAGACCAAACATTGCCTAATCCATGAAGGTAATGATGGACTGGATTCAAGTGGCTCAGAATTGGGCCCACTTGCGGACTTCTGTGAACACGATAACGAATGTTGGGGGTTCTTAAGCCAAGGATTTTCATGACTGAACAAATATAATTTTTCTTTTTACATGAAGAACCCTGTGTCGTGGGTTAGTTATATACTCATATTGTCGTGTAATTATCTGCTGAGAAAGAAATCTGGGAACCACTGGTGCTTGGTAATGCTTGTTGGAGCAGTCTGCTTCATACCACTTAGCTACTTCATGTCGCAAAGGGTCAGAAATATCTGAAAAACTAATATTGACTTCTGAACTCCTCTTCTGTGACTTCTTACTTCTGATTAATTCTCCTTGGGGCGCTCTAGGTTGGAGTCGCTGTATAGGCGAGCCCTTACGGATTCACTTTCCATGGCACTATGATGATATTACACTGTCTACGTGAAATAAATGGCACGTTTATCAGCGTCGCAGTGTGGGTGTGTGAGCCGATATATAATTGCTGGTAGCTCCTCCTAGTTACTGCTTCTGCTGCTATTTCAGCCCCATAAATGTTATACTACATTTATGTCGGTTTATACACGCCATGCTGTATGACAGGAATGAAATGGCGTTGTTGTTCGAAGACGGGGCGAGTCTTGCTGTTTATTTCCGTGTTACACTCAGTCATCTATGCACAAGCAAGGCTAGTTTCGGTTCATTGCTTGGAGCGATGGACAGTTGTGTACGTATCGGCACTATATTTGCCTCTGTGGTCTAGTGGTCAGAGGGCCTGGCTACACATCCAGAGGTCCCGGGTTCGATTCCCGACGCTAACAGATTTTATGAGTAGTAATGGGTCTGGAACGGGGTTCACTAAGCCTCGTGAATATAATTGAGGAGGTACTTGAATGGAAAAGTAGTGGCTCCGGTCTATAAAACCGAAATTAACGGGCTGGGGATTCGTTGCGCTGACCACGCGACACCCTCTATCCGCTAAAGTTGGCACTAACTTCGCCGACAAGCGGCGGTCGCCCGGTCGGTATAGATCGTTTGCGGGCTAAAGCCACGGAGTTTGCTTTTTGTTTGTAGGACGCATTGCTTCTCTAAATAAGCCTTTAGTCACCGCGCGTCTTTCACTTGCTGAAGTTTTGCGCTGTAAATACACTGACTATTTGCTTGTGAGGTAATGATGCGACCTGCACAGGCAGATATGCAGATACGCCCAATACAGCGCAAGAGAAATTCACTTTTATGCGTAACAGGCACAAAATCAGCTGCGTTTGTGTAAATCATTTTCAAGGTTCGCAAAAAAAAGATAGTAAAAGTTGTAACACATACACATTCCGTGTGTTAGTTTTTGTGCCTTTCTATATACGAGGCGTAGAGCGTACACCCGCTGCCACTTATTATGCAGTTTGAAATAATGACGTTATTTAAATAAGAATAAAGTTTTATTCAATAATAAAATATTTGTTCACAATATTGCGGATGAAAATGCTAAGAACTATACTACACTAAGAAACAAGACGCTCTGGGAAGAACTAATGGCCTGCTTTCCTTGATACGACACGGAATAACATAGACAACGATACAGCCGACAAATATTCAATTGTTACTTATGTATTCGTTGCAGAAGTAACGTTTTTACCTAGCCGTTACCTAACAACAATAGCGGATACACATAGAGACGCACAGGCTGATGAGAGGGATTTGTGAAGTACTCCGTTGAGATGGGCTCACGTGCCGCTACGTACGTAGGAAGCTTCATAAAAGTTTGGTTCAGGCATTCAGAAGTTAATAGGGGTGGAGGTACATAGACACACCGACAGCCTGGAGATCGCATGAAGCCTACTTGAGGAAAGTAGGCTAAACAGTTCAAAAGTGATAAAAATGGGTTATTTTTGCTCAAAATTACACAAAGCACTGAAATAACGGATTTTTTTTATGTCCCGATTTTGAATTAGCTTCTCAGAATTAATTTCAAATTTTAGTCCTATTTTGTTATCTTATTCTTTTTCGCTAATGTAGGAACGTAAATTAAACAGGGGAATGACGTTTAGCAAAATTGCAGATAACATGGATGGACTCATTTCAGGATAAGCAGGCAAGTGGGTAAATAGGACTATGTATGCAGATGTGTAGATAACATGTAAGCTGAAACATATGTGACTGGAGAGAGGGTAGTGCAGTTAGGTAAGTAAGTAGAACTTTCTTTGCAATAAAACCTTGTAAAGTACTTAATCAGGTGATTTGGTAACGAAAACCTGACTCCGTGAAAATGTCGTAACGAAATGTCTGCACGCCGAACTTCCAGAAAGCAACGAATTGAAGTTGACTGGAAACAGCCTGAGTAACTTGTTATCACTGTTGAAAACGAGAGGTGGCAAGAAGTGAAGGCTGAATTACCCATGTACGCACTAGATACAGCTGAGAAGCATTGCGTGTAAGGCTGTTCTCATAGTGATAGGAACAGAAATGTAATCTTTACTGACCAGTGGGGAATTGCGTACCCAACAGCGCCGTGCTCTGTATTCTGAATAAATGTAGTTCGTGTTACTGAGGGAGCCAGTACGCTCCTCTGTGAAACGGACGTTTCAGACACGTCTCTTCATCTTGCCCCATTCCTTTAAATCCTTGACCTTTCTTTGAACGAGCAGAAGCATGGAGACGTGTGTCTTACACATGAAGATTTCTGTGGGCGGATATAAGAGCAATGCTGTCAGTGATATCCAGCAACAAGACCGGAAGGGTGCACTGCAAAGCACAGCAATCTCTCGCTAACCTCAGTTTTAAAGTAGTCGTGATTTTTAATTCGTTTACACGCGGAAAGAAATCGTCAATTTCCACACTACGGGATCCACATTTGCTGCACAGAAAGGGATGTAGTGATATTAGAAGCCAATTTTCTTGTTTCCAAGTTAAAACTGCAATGCGTGTTCTTGTTACGCATGCGTTATGCTTCCAGTTTATTTCTAAACGTGTTAAGGAGGTAAAGTCCCTGTACCTAATTAAGCATCACACTATGAAGTGGAGTTACTGTTCCACGCATTCTCAGTCTCGGCACTATATGCAAGGAAGTGGTGAATTTTACGCCCCAACATTGCCACCCCCACGGGAAAGAGTCCTCAGCATCTGCTGGATAGGAGGCCGCCCTTATCCTGGTCTCCGTACCAACTGAGCTACCCCAGCTCTCTTAAAATACGTGCATTAGTTCGTAGTTTGGGCGTGGGGCTTGCAATAAGTGTTGACAGTCAACAGTCCCCCTAACAGTCAATATCCCATAAAGCGTCGGTCTCGCAAAGCGCGGTGCTTTTTCAAGAATGTAACCTCCTCAGTTGGTTAGGAATTTCTGTATTCTCCGAAAGCCCGTTCTTTTTCCCCTGTAATTTTTCGCATTAGTTAGCGCTGTTCTTTTTCTTTGGGGGAGGGGGGGTATAACCGCTCTCTCTGTATAGTGCCCTTTACGTTGGGTGTCACCTTCTTGTTGTCGCCGTCCCCCTTTACCTTCCTGTTCCTTCACCTGGCTTCCGCCTGCAGCGGCTGTTGCTGATGCTCTTTGCCAAAGGAACACAGGTGAATTTTCTTTACCTCAGAAGGTAGAGATGAGACTATCTCAGGATCTTTTGTACGGGCCTCGCTCAGACAGGGAGGCAGAAGCGTCTAATGAAACACTTGCACTTTGCATGTGAGTATAATTTATTCTTTGTGAAGAAAGCGTAAAACAAAACACAGTTCACATACACAATTCACCAAGTGCTGACACAACTGTTCCTAGCTGGACCACCACTTTTTTTTTTTTGAAGAGTATTTGAATACTATTTGATGACTGTTTGAAGACTCTTTGAAGACTGTTTGAAGACTGTTTCTCTGAAGAGATGTGACCCTCTCCAATTTTCGCGAAGTTCCCAAGTCACACCTCGACTTTTGGGGATTGGCCAGATTTGAAGTAAGGGAGTTGACTCTGAATCCGCTACTTCCAATCATTTTTACTCTAGAGGCATTTTTTTTCTTTAATGACCTAACGTAACTTTTGAAAGGTAATGATGTATGCTGGCCATAGCGTCCCCTCCTGGCACGCCTTCGTGTGACTTAAGACTAGCAGAAACTGTCAAGAGTCAAATTTCCAAAGTGAGTCGCCGAGCGACTCTGGAACCAAAATTCCAAGAAATGCTTAACTAAATCACCAGGGGGCCATCTGGCGTCTCTCTGTGTGTGTGTGTGTGTGTGGTCCATCTGGGAAATAGGCAGCTTCGTGTGTGCAAGAGATGGGCTATGTCACACTCTGCGTAATTATTATAAAATACTGAGAATAACTCTCAATGAAATACCATTTAGGCTTGTGGGCCATTAGGGCGGTTATAGGGGGTGCTGGTGCAAATGTGTTCTTCCTACGAACCGAGATCTGGCTACGGTCTAGCTAACTGGAGTTCAGCCCATCCAGTGGGTACCATGGACTCTTTCGTCTAGGGTGAAGCGACCGGTGTTTGAACCTGACCATTCATTTTTTCTGTTACCGAGGTTAAGATGGCTTTGAGCCATTGGCCTTCCTGTACTCGCCCATACGTCGTCGTGACTTGATGCTTGATAAAGCACAGGACGCTTTGCCTTTAGCTTCACAAATATATAGTTCCAAAGCTAACAGCCGAAGTGTAGGAACCGTGGAGTCTTACTTCTGCACTGAGTCTTTGATAAATCTGAATCATTGTTTATTCGATAAGACGTTTACACGCTGCTCATCTTATTCCGAAGAGAAAGCCGTGCGGTTTGATAGTATTATGGGTTACACAGTGCTATACAACATGGTCACATGTTCCAGTGTTTTTATCGCCGTATTCACCAAAATGCAACTGGTTCCATATTTATACATATCTTGCGGAATTATGTAAACACCGGAAACAGTAAAAATTGTATGATGCTGGATTAAAGCTAGACCAAGATTGCCTTTCAGCACTTCAAGTTCGTATTTTATAGTCGTACTAGTTTCGGACTGCATACCTAAGTAACTACTTCACTGCAGCGCAGTAGCTATTGAGAAGGTGACTTTTCTGGAACACGAAATTTCTGTACAGGTTTATTAGTCCCCGTCTACAACCAGATCAAGCCAGTGCACACTGTAACTGCTGCGATATTCGGCTGAAGTCGAACAAGCATACATTACCGTAAAATACGACATTCGACTTCAGTTCAGTATTAAAGGGGGTGGGTTTCCCCATGCATCGCGACTAGTAGTCTATTGTACGTCCCCCTTTAATTTCTACTGTCGCCATACTGGTGCTTGCTATCTGCCCCTTTGTGCCAGCGAGGTCGGCCCTCTTCTGGCAGTGGTACCCGATAACTTCCCCATCTACCGGAGACATTGGAAACTACTTGGGCGGGAAACTTTTTGCCTAATGACACGGGACCCACGGCTTAAAGTCCCTCCCGGAGGACTTGTTCCCTGAATTTTTCCGTCCTTATAAATTCCACGACCTCCGCCGGGTTTGAACCCGCGTACCTTGAGTCGTGAGGTGGGAACGTTACCCCAAGACTACGGAGGCCGCTACGACATTCGACTTAGTCTTTATTAATAAATGATCTCCTTTCATTGCGTCTTTCGGTTTCATTCACTGGGCTCTCAAAATACGTTTTGGTTGCCCTTTTTACTTATTTTTTTTTGCCTTCAAGTTGCATTACTTTAAGAAAATGGCGTGAAAACAACAAGCAGCGATGTGGTTAGATTCCCCCCCCCAGTCTGCGACTGGAAATTACAAGTGGTCTATCTCTTCGTGATTTACAAGTAACATTTTTTTTTGTGAATTTCTTTTCTTACGCATTCGAGCTAAGGTTCTTGTCCATCTCATCGTCTCAGATTTTATAATTCGAATAACATTTAGTAAAAGCTACAAATTATGAAGCTCCTCGTTAAGAAATTTTCTTTAGCCTCCTGTACTTATTTTCCCTTATGCCCAACAAATGAAGAGGCCTACCATCCGTTCATCTGCTACGTTTCTTTGCAACGGCTTTCTAAGGGGCTTTCTACATTTCTGGCCCTCCCAGACCGAGATGTATGAACAGTTTATTCTAAAAGTAACGTATTGTCGCGTACTTGGGGTGCGTGACTTATAGACTGCTTTTTGGATGATTGGATTTATTGACATCTTATACAGTCCAATCGGAACTACACACATTACAGGTAACTGTTACACGCATTAGTGTCCTCGGTCTGTTACAGTCTCCACTAGTCATTTTCTGGCAACAGTCTCATTGTAACTTCAAATCACACATGAAGTCTTCTTTTGCATAGTCTAATTCCTTTCTTGCCGTTATTCTTAATCGCCTTTGACTACCGACACTGTCAATTCCTTGCTGCAACTGCCAACTCGGGAACTCGACTCAGTTCTAATTCTAGTCAAAGTCAGAGTTACTTTACGACTAACGGTTTACCGCCAATCACTTCTTCTGGGCCCCAGGCTGAGGACCACTACCAGAGATTTTTTCAACTCAACTCTTGTGGTAATAGTCCTGATGTTATAATCTCTCTGACGAGAAGATAGGTTTGTCTCTTATGACTATGCTTGGCTTTTCGTCAAGTGTATGTTTCGCACATACATGTATAACATGTTACTGAAAATTCTTCCTTTTGCACGACACACAATTCCTCTGTCAGTACAGGCTTTACAGAGCAGATCGTGCCTAACTTACGTAATCTTATGCTACAACGGCAGCTTAGTCATTTGAACGGTTCTAATTCTAGCTGCCTGAGACCCCGTTATAAAGCGTCGGGGAGGATCCACAGAGAACACCGCTTCATCTATTTTTTGCGTGCTGGTTCACTGTTGCAGGATGTATTTACCGCACAGTTGTGTACCAAGAAGCGCGACGCGGACCCACAGACAAAGTCGCTCGAAACATCTCTTCTACTGTTGCATGATGTCATAGCGTATGTGACGCGTTCCTCTGTTATGTGTGTTTACGGGCCATTACCTAGCAACGACTATTTCTCTACCTCTACCTCTGCCTCTACCTCTTTGAACAAATACGCCACATTATAGTTATCCCTGTACTCAAATAATTAAGCACCACACTATGAACGCATGTAGGCGAATTGACGTATGGATCCATATATTCTTAACGTCAGCAGTTGATGCAAGAGATTAGTGGACAGATCAACCTTGCTGATGCAGCAGTACTACGTACGTGTAAAGTAAATAAATTCCGAAACGCTTCGCATATTTAGTTTCTCACACATCCAAATATGTTCGTAAGCGCTCTGTTTTCACATACTTCTAAATTACATTCCTACCTCCACAGATGCTACGTATCCTGACTGGGGTTTCCTTGACGTGTCGCATTCCCTGGAAAGTAATGCTGAGACCTACGCTGCTTTCTTCCATATACTTTACAATTCAGAATCATTTGACACTCTATGCCATAAGTAGTGTGAAGAGAGCTCTGTCGGTATAAGGAAGGGCTACAGTCTGGAAGGCCAGGGTTC
Source organism: Cryptotermes secundus (assembly GCF_002891405.2). Taxonomy (NCBI): domain Eukaryota; kingdom Metazoa; phylum Arthropoda; class Insecta; order Blattodea; family Kalotermitidae; genus Cryptotermes; species Cryptotermes secundus. The sequence continues at coordinate 557,174 of NW_019739952.1, forward strand.
GATTCTCGCAGGCACTACAGACTTTTCTCTATTCCACAGCGTTCAGACTTGCTCTGGGGTGTGCTGAGCCTCCTATCCAATGGATACCCCCGGGATTAAAGCGGCCGGGGTGTGAAGCTAACCGCTCACCTCCATCTAGTGCCGAGGTCAAGAATGGTGAAGCTATACTTCCACTCCCTCATAAGTCTTCATAGCGTGGTGCTTAATTAATTAAGTATAAGGACTTTACTTTTCATGTGATAAAGCGTCGTCGAACATGTCGAGAATGGGCCAATCTAAGTAAGAGATCACTTTTTACGACGGTACAGAACTAACCTATGCAAACATATCTCTTAGTGTTTTAGAAGATTCACAAAATCATAACGTTTAAAGGGATAATTCGTTTGAAGAAACTTACATGGATAATGCGTTTGTTTACTCACGCAAACTCCACAAGAGCTGACACAAATGTTTGTTCTAGTTCAGTCCCTAGAGAGAACTGCAAGAAGACCATGAATAGGTCAGCATTAGAAGAATGAAGTATTCAGCGGGGTGCAATTTCATGTGAAAACCAGCTAAACACAGTCAATTGTCCTGTGACGTAATGTACATATCGTTAACCATCGCTGCGAGTATAGACTGGCCATTTGAGAATGATTGATACGACTAGTCATTTACTTCGTTCTTGTATAGAAGCCTAAGCGTATGGGCTTGACATGTGGCGGTTGCGGTCTTCTTTTGTTACAGTGCAAGCAATAGCAATCATGCGGCATAATCGCTCAATCAAAGGAAATCGCGACACGGCGCCTGGGGGATCGATGAACCAGCCCACAAACACACTCACAAGGAGCCTCTGTACATATGAATAGTGCATTGACGTGAGCAAGCCGGAGTGACAGGTGAATCTGCTTGAACTGACCAAATATTCATAAACATCTTCACATTCCTTGTAGCTAGCAAGATTTAAATGTATCGACCTCATGTGTCTCTGCTCTTTGTTTGGATGTCTCAGTCAAATGCTGTACAACTGTTTCCATGGAGTATTTTCTTTAGTCACGCAGCAGAATTTCGTGTCTTTTATGGAACTCAGAAGGTTTATTACTGTATTCAGATGAATTCACAGCCTCTAAAATATTTTTAAAATTATCATCCCAGCTATGAGTACGCCATTCAATTATCTCTTCAGGTTTTCGGACTAAAGTTTTACACAACTATGTATTATCGCTACCATTTCGGCCTTCTTTGAGTTCATTGCAGTAATCGTGGATGAAGAATACGAGAAGGAATTCTTTATTTACTTGTCTGTACCATCCTGTTAGAGGAGCTGGGATAGCTCAGTCAGTATCGCGATGGGCAACAGACTGGACGCCCGGGGTTCAGTTCCCGGCAGGGGAGATAGATTTATCTCTATTCCACAGCGTCCAAACCAGCTCTGGGGCCCTCCCAGCTTTCTGTCCAGTGGGTATCGGGGGCTCTTTCCCTAGGGGCCGGGCCGTGAAGCTGATCACTCACCACTATCTAGTAACGAGCCCAAGAATGGTGGAGCTATACCTCCACTCCTAGAGAGGTCGTCATGGCGTGGTGCTTAATTAATTTAGCATAGACTCAACTTTATTTTACTTTTACCTTCTTGTTGGACCTATTTAGACCTATCCTGTAGGTCTAAATATACTCAAAATGACTTTGTTCTCAATCGTTCAATCTTTTTAACGTATTTAAATTAAATCTGGTATTGTTTGGTGGTTTTTGCACTATGAGCGATATTTCTTAAATAACTGTTAACTATCATGCAAGATGTTATGGGAGGCCTATTCGGAAAGTAACCTCCGGTGAGTTGTTAACAAAACCAATGAAAAAATATTTTATACAAAAAAAAATACATACATGCTTAAGCTGCTACTCAACGTATTCACTGCCGGAATTCAGGCACCTGTTGTATCAGAGAATAAGTCATTGCATGCCTTTGTCAAAGAAATCTGACGCCTGTGAGCTCAGCCACGTTTCCACACATATCAGTTGCTCATTACTGTTGAAGCGCTGTGACCCCTATCAGTTCTTCAGGTAGGTAAACAGATGGTAGGCGCTCGGAGCAAGATCAGAGCTGTAAATTAGGCGGGCAAACAACTCCCAGTTGGAATGCTTCAGCAGTGTTCGAGTGCGAGCAGCTGTATGCGGGGCACTATTTCGTATGTCCGCTTTCCATGCCTTTTTGTTCTGAATGGCCCTACGCAATTTTGTAGGTGTTTCGCAGTACGCTTCTGATTTGTTGTGGTCCCTTGTTGCATGAATTCCACCATCGGTATTCCTCTCCTGCCCCAGAAAACAGTTGCCATCCACTTTCTGACAGACTTTTTTTAACTCTTCGGCTAGTTTGATGAAGGTGTGTGCGTCCACTGCTTTGACTGCGCTTTGGTTTCTACGTTCATAAATGAAACTCAGGTTTCATGAGCTGTACTCGTACGATGTGACTGAGAACTTCATCGCCATGTTTATGTTGTTCTAAAATATTCTACGAAAGTCGAAGCAATTCTCTGTGTTTGTGCACACCCGTGATCGTTTTCGGAACCCATCTTGCACAAAACCCTATGACAGCCTAGCCTAGCCTAGCCTAGCCTAGCCTAACTGTTTGCTCCTGTTAGAGAACAGTGCATGAATTTTTTGGAAATTCGTACGAAAGTTCTGAAATTGTGAAGCGCCGTCTTTCACACATTTTTTGGTCAACACTTTGAGCAAGATCATAACTTACAACAGATGGCCAACCGACCACTTCTCGCTTCGTGTGAACATTTGTTCCCGCATCTTTGAACATCCTGCACCATTGTCTTGCAGTTTTTTCAGTCGTTACATTTTGGAGTATACCTCGCATAATTCATGATGGATTTCCCCAGCACTCATTTTTTAGCGTGAAGAAAGTGGATAACAGCGCGAACTTCGCAGATGACGGGATTATCAATCGAAGGATACAACATATCTCACTCTATAGAGACAAGAACAAACACTAGGTGACCAGCTATGTGATTGTTAGAAGACAATGAGTCATGTGAACTACCTCGCATGCGCGAACTCTCCGTCGGCTTCTACATTAGTTGCCTAAAATAAACAGAGATTATTTTTCGAATAGGCCTCGTATTATGGACTTAGTTAATTGCGTGAAGGTTACATGAGAGAAAACAGAAAGTCATAGTGAACCAGACAGGTTACTTTAAGGCAGTAATTGGAATATCTGTGCGCAGTGGAGACCACTCTAATGTGACGTGGGATAAAACAAAATACCACGAAGGACAAGGGACGGTAGAAATTTGGTGAAAGGATGAAATAAGGAAAGAGACGAAGGAGAAGATGTAAAATCAAACAAATCTAATAGTGGTTAACCTTTCTACTCCGTACTCGACAAGTTCCATTGTCGAATGTGAATGCAGTGATAAACCACGTTTTTAGTATCAGTGATACAAAAGTATTAAGAAAAATTAACCTCAGTGCCATGCTTTTCACCACTGTTTTACGAACGCTTGATAGCTAATGCTTATAATAGTCCATGGTTTATGCTAACCGTCTTACAGTGTATACACTTTTTCACCTTATTCTTCACTTCCACACTACATGTTTAAGCACTAATGTGCCATCCTCAGGTGTCTTTATGCACGTTAAACTACTGTACTGCATGCCATGATGTCTTCATTCTAAAATGACTAAAATCTGTATTCGTCATATATGTCGATGAATTCTAAATAATAAAACTTTTCAGGATTCATCCTACGTCGCACTCAAACACGCGAATTGCGCCAGTCCTCTTTTATGTAGCATTCTCCTACATACATTTGTGTATCGTGTTCTGTGTTGTGTTTTGCTCCTGTTACTGCATGCGTTGTACTGCTAAAATATAAACATATAACAAGCCTATAGTAGTGATGGCTGTAACTGAATGAAATTGCGAATAAACTCACATAACTCTTTGTTCGCGTTCCGGAGGAAGGAATACCATTTCTTTGGAACACTCAAATGAATATCCAACTGTGGCCAAGTGAACTACTCTTAAGTTAATGTATAGATACTAATTATAGATTACACAGGTGATTTCGCTGGATATCAACCTGTTCATGCCACTAGTCATTAGTATATCTAAAGAGTAATCAGCACTTTAGCTTATAGAATTGTGTAATATTCTGATTGCTAAAATCTAAAATAAAAAAAAAATTAATATCCGGTTTTGTCAATCCAAATTTGTAACATAATGAGATCAGAAAAGCTTATGCCTTTGCCATAATGTTTATGATTCGCTACAATGTCATTCTTAGCTAGGTTTCAATTCCCCTTATGCGTTGTTACGCACGTGAATGTCAACATAATGCTATCCTACATACGAGTACATGTTGGCAGACACAGTTTGTTGTGTCATGTTGTTGTCTGAACATGCCAGTAGAGAAGTTAATTTCGTACTCAGCACTTACCTGAACAAACCTTCAGTATCGCGCGGATTTCATAAGCGCCGGTGTCTTCTGAAAGTTCGTGATGGTACGGATCTGTATAGTGATTTAGGGAATACGTTCCGTTTAATCTATTCTAATCGATGTTTTGTAAGAACATGGTATTACCGTACAAACGTGATCAGAACTGGTAGAAGCGAAAGTATCGCCCAGGGGATGAGAAATTCCGCCGTTGTCCGTCCCCGAGGTAAAATCATACAACCTTTCTAGAAATTTATTGCAAATACGAGATAATTCCCGAGACACGGTGACGGAAGTCCTTATTCCTTTCATAATCCTTATGACATTTTTATTTTCATTGACACATAACTTGTTTACATAACTGCAAATGAACATAGCTTGAGGATATTTGAGAACAGGGTGCTGAGGAGAATATTTGGACCAGGGAGGAAGCAACAATGAGATAGAGAAAATTGTTTCCGTAATTTGTAGGCCCTACTCGCCATAAAATGTCTTCACCCGCTCGAACTCTGGGATCGTGGTTTTGTCAGTGGCGTGCCGTGCATGGAAGCAAGGGAAGCATTGATTCCGTAGTTAAGAAACGAAAAGAAAAGAAGTCATATATAAATAATTCAATTTGAATGTTGTCATTTAGCGCGTGTTCCTGCTCAAGGCCACTTGCCTCCTCCTCCTCCCTTTCCCTGCTTGGTGGGATGGACCAAGTTTCCTTTCGTTAATCTCCGTGCGAATTCGTCCCATCCGAAGTGGCCAACGGAAGCAAATTTCGGTTTGCTGGCTAGACCAGCAAAGGAATGTGTTCTTTCGATGGTGATGTGAAAATTAACTGTTTATGTGTGATTTCAGTCTTGTTGGGTGTTATAGGTAACATTAAGTATTATTCAGATATTGTAAGTGCATATTTATATGGCTTAATCTTGTATTTGTGGTCGTATTTTGACGCACCAGAAAGAAGCCATCCGCGTTTAAGGGAAGCAAGTCTGATATTGTGGTACGAGGGGCAGGGGCATGATTAGACTACACGCACAGGACACAGCTAAAATGAATGCTGGCAGACAACGCGACTGCGACTGTACAATTGAAAGCCTTTTAAAATGGGGGTTTAATAGCAGGGACTTTTCTGAAAAGAAAATAATTATAGAAAGAGTATGACCGACATGAGAGTTGCCAGAACTTAAGGCACAAACCAAATTATGTGTGAGGAAGTTTAATTTGGAGCAGTATTCTAAAACAGAATGGCTATCCGGTTGCTGTAATAGGAAAATTGTTTTGTTGGCCATGCCTATTGTTTCTCAATGAAAAAAAATCATGGAACAAGACTGGGTTTGGTGATATCAACAACCTTCATAGAGCATTGAAACGACATGAGAACTCTCAGACTCACTTTATTTCAACAGTGCAACTTCTTATGTTCGGGATATCTCGAATTGACTGTCAACTTGACAATCAAAAGTGCCTGACGATACTACCTAGAGAAATAATGAAACGCTTGATTGATATCATCTGCCATTTAGGAAAGAGGCAGCTTGCCCTCCGTGGTCATGACGAAAGCGTGGATTCTATCGACCGAGGTAATTATGTGGAATTAGTTCACTTGTTGAGGAAATATGATCATAAACTCAATGCTCACCTTGAGAACAGTACAGTATTTACAGGTTTATCGAACAGAATACAAAACGACCTTACTGACTCAATAAGTGACGTAAATTTGGGTGAGCTGATGGCTGTCACTTCGTTTATTGGATACCACTGCCTCCCTTACCGACAATAGTACCGCACGCCACTGGGTTTTGTGTATATTCTGTGTTTATGTTGGGTAGCAGCCATGCGACGGGCCGATCTCCCGTCCGAAGAGTCCTCCCGACTCTCTTAGATTGAGAAACTGGAATGAAATGCAGAGCTTCAGGGATGCCTTATGCTCCAAGTGGGAGCAAGAAGCATGCTCGACATTCATTTGGTTATTAAATTATGAAAACAATGACGCAGATGGGCAGGGTATGTAGCAAGGGTGGGAGAGAAGAGGGTACATACAAAGTTTTGACAGAAGATGTAAAGAGAATTCCATTTGGAAGACCTGGGCTTAGAGGGAAGGGCAGCATAAGTATGGATCTTAAATAACTAGAATCAGAATGTAAGGATTATATATATACATGGGGCTCAGGATAGGGACCAATGGCGGGCTGTTGTGAGCACGATAGTGAACTCTCTTCTCCCATAAGATCCTGGGAGTTCTTTTTGACCAGATGAGGAATTGTTATCTTTTTAGTTAACTAGAGATTGTGTGATTATGGTCTCATATCCCTGTGTGTGTGTGTGTGTGTGTGTGTTTTACTGTGTATGTCCATGTATATTTGTATGTATGATTTACGTGTATGTTCGTGATAGGTCTAACTCCTGAAACAGTTTATGGATTCTTATATTAGTCTGTATGATCTGGTCATCATAACCTCCAAATATGCACCTACCCAACTGCAAAAGCTATTAAAACTTCATACAGCGTGTTCTGCGAAGCTTCATTGTTTCCGTGTCGGTTCGTTCTTAGAATTGTGTCAAATTGATTTTATAGCGTGCCCTGTGTATGAGGCAAAGGGGAGGCTGGCGTCGGGGTAGGACATGCTTTATATGACGCATTCTGTGGCTTGCTGATACGCTGTAGCTACGCGTAGCTGTCCAAATTTTCTCCTGAGAACTCTCGTCTCAGACACATTCAGTCTATGTTCTCTTACAGAGACCAAGTTTCACACATACAAAACTACAGACAAAAATAATTTTGTGTATTTAATTTCTTTTAAGTGTTTAGATAGCAGACATGAAGAGGGTAGGTTCTAATTTGAGTGATAGAAAGCATCACCTGAATTAAGTCTCCTCTTAGTTTCCTCTTGAATCAAATTTTGATTTGTTACTGTCGTTCCCAAATACCTTTGCCTGTGACCTTCGCCACATTTTCAAAGGATCGACCAGCTGTCTGTATGGCGTGATTTTCTCCTGCATTCCGGTGAGGAAAATCAACATATACTTTTTTTTTAAATTCGCTTAGTGGGGGGTGGAGTCCAACTGGGTCCACTCGGCATGGCGGTCACTGATTGGCCTATTGTAGCCTGCCCCGGTGATTATGATGATGGAGAATTTGGTGGAATGAAGATTGGCAGGGGAAACCGAAGCACTCGGAGAAAACCCGCCCCAGCGCCACTAGTTTTTTTTGTGTTCACCTCGAGAATAACCCCCTTAAATGGCCGCGCCATAGCTCAAGCGGTTAGTCGCTGGTTTCCCACCGCGGCGGCCCGGGTTCGATCCCGGGTCTGGTCAAGTGGGATTTGTGGTGGACAGAGTGGCGCTGGGGCGGTTTTTCTCTGAGTACTTCGGTTTCCCCTGCCAATCTTCATTCCACCAAATTCTCCATCATCATAATCACCCCGGGCAAGCTAGAATAGACCAATCAGTGGCCGCCGTGCCGAGTGGACCCAGTAGGACTCCATCCCTGACTAAGCGAATTTAAAAAGTAGAAACCTAAATATGTGTTTTTTTCTTATGGTATTTATGAGAATTATACACAGACTTTCAGTCTGGTAATCCGAATTTTATTTTTTGGAATGTAAGTAAGCATGTAGAATGAAACTGGTAGACTCTATACAGATGGCTGGAATGAATAGACTATGATTTAGAGAGCTGAAAGCGACAAGGTGGAGATGAAATAGAGAGGGAGACAGGCCGTAAGCAAGAATTGCAAGAAGTACGTGTACGTAGCTACGAACTGCCCTGTCCGTGCGACGCCGAGTCAAAGCACGGCGGAGCCAGGCGTCCTCGCGCACCTCGCATGCCAAGCCGTGCACACGCGACAAGTTGAACCCATCTAGCCGTTCGCTTATATTTATTTGATAGCTGATTATTAGATAACAGCGGCCAGGCTGCGAATACTGTGCTGAATCACCATGCAATGTGCGCCGTAGCTGTATAATTCATAACAGCAATTCCGTGTTCTCGGAAATGTTCGTAGTTTGCGAAGGCGGGCGCGGAACGATAAAATCAATTTACAAGAATTCTAAGAATAGATACTGATTAGGAAACATTGAGTTTTCCAGATTGTGCTGACTCGGCTACTAACAGCATTTGCAGTTGGGAGATACAATTTTAGACAATCAAAAAGGGCAGAACTTGTAAGGTCCAATCTACTGATTGGCAATAAAATCTTATTAATAACAGGACCCTGGGCCTATTTCGCCATTTCCCCCCCCCCTTGGCACTACAGCCCCAGTGAGCCTAGGCCTACCTCCATGAACTCCGTTCACTTTGGTTTTTCTAGATCTTACACATTCGGTAGGACTCCTTGGGCGAGTCATCAGCTCGTCGCAAGGCCTCTACCTGAACACTAACACAGAAAAACGCACACACACAAACTATACATCCATGCCCTGAGTGGGATCGAACCCACGATCCCGGGTTCCAAGCGAGCGAAGACAGTGTACGCCTTAGACCGCTCGGCTACCGTGACCGGCCTATTTCGCCATTTCCTGTCTTAATATAAACACTCCATCTGCCTCTTCATCTTCCAGCTCCATAAATTTCACTGTCGTGACAAAAATAGGCGGCTTGTATAAGTCACAAAGCTCTTCCTCATGTGGCCTTTGGTATGTTTGTCCTCTTCCCAACATTAACCCTCTTCGACCGTGAAGACCGAGGGGCAGTACGTCGCCCCAAATGTTGCTAAACATGTAAGAGACTGGACGGCGTCATATTTCAAAAGATACTAACTATATTCTTCGTAGTCATAGTTGTGAGAACCTCACATTTTACATAGATGGCAGCATTTGAGAACAAATTTCTGAGACAAATGTTTTTACCCAGAGAGAAAAAGTGACCAGAAGAAAAAGAAATTTGCATAACGAGGAGTTTCATAAACTGCGCTCTCTGCCAAATATTACAACGACTCTGTGCTGGGAATTGCAGAAGTAGTGGGAGGGAGAGATGTCCATACACTCTTTTTGCTTGAACATTTTTAAGAAAAGGGATCATTTCGGAAACCCAGGTGTAGATGGAAAGGTAATATTAAACTGGATCTAAAAGAAGGAGACGAAATAGCTCAATCGGTTTGGCAGTGCGCTACGGGCTGGTCAACAGGGTTTCGGTTCCTGGTAGGGACGAGAGACTTTTCTGTGCTCTGTACTGTCCAGACCGGCTCTGGGAACCAGCTAGCCTCCTTTTCAGTGGGAACTGAGGCCTGTTTCCTTGGGTATCAAAGAGTCCACTGAATCCTATCATCACTCTAAAACCCGTCTAAGTCACAGTACTGTTCTGCCGTCCTTACGTATCCACAACACCGAAACATTTTTTTGAGTACCATGAAAAAATATTTTATTTACAGTCTGTTCTTCCTGTATGTCATTTCTTACCCGATTATACCGACACTTCAGTCGCATTATCTGCGGAGAGATCAGAGTAAGATTACAGGGGTGTCCAGCACGATGGTGGGAACCCAACAGCACTGAGAGCTAGCCTCTAGTTGCATCGCCTGCTGCCCTCTTCCTGGCTACGCTTCCCGCAGGATTGTAATGGTATGCTTGCCGTGATAAACTTTCAGGTGGTTTCTTCTACTGTACTTCCGCTTTCCAACTCAGTTTCTTTCTCGACTTGAGGTGTTTCTGTCCGCGTCTTGTCTCGGCTTCTCTCGCCACCAGACGTGAAGGTCTACCGCATTCCCAGTTGCACGCTGGGAGTGTCTCTGGCTGCACTTAATTAACACTACTTTCTTATTTTGAAAAAAAAAATAATAAGTACGCTTATGAGATCACCATTATGTGTCTGTGAATCCCCCATATTGACTTCTAAATGCCTGAACAACTCTTCATGAAACTTGGTATGCATATCATGGCATGTGAGTCCATCTGAACGACGTAATTCATAAATGCCTCCCAGCAGTCTGTGTGCATGAGTATGCTGTGGTAGGCAACGGCTCGGCAACAACAGTACGAACGAAATACACGCAACAGTATAAGAATTGTTGGACATCCGTGTCGTATAAAAGTAAAATAGGCGATTAGTTCTTCCCAGAACTTGTTGTTGTCCACATGACACGGGTTACCCTGTTGTATCTTTCGTCCTTGTTTGTGTATAAGGTTTTGTTTGTTTCCTTCTTTGCCCCTGCTAATTTTATACTTGGCTTTGATTATTAAAGTAAAGTAAAGGTATCCCTGTACCAGGCCGTGAAGGTCCATAGTGTTGTGACATGTTGAGGTTCCCACATTTTCTAGACAATCGGCTCATAAATAGCGGTGAGTTTGTCAGCCTTACTCACCGGCCGCCCTTTACCCCCAAGAATATTCCTGGTACTCATTTCTATTAGAGGCTGAGTCGGCCCCAGGGCCATAATGCGGCTGGGAGGATTAGGTAAATTGAAAAAAAAATCCACCACATCGGGATTCGATCCCGCGACCTTCCGGATTGTATCATAGTGACTGAACCAACTACGCTACCGCGTACCCCTTTTGATTATTGAATATGCACTGAATACCGTCTTTATGCATGTATAGGCCGCAGCACAATTTTCAGACAGAAATTACAGAAAAAATAATTTTCTTGGAATATTATTTCAGGAGTAGAACACCCTGTATTACTAATTATGAATATAATTTTTTTAAAATAAAGTGTGATTTCGAATATTTCGAATATAAGCCGCACCCCAGTTTTCCTCTTGAATTTTTGGCAAAAAATGTGCGGCCTATACATGCGTAAATACGGTGTTGAATATTTAACTGAATTGACTTGTGGAAGATGGACGGCGAGGAGTCGAGGTGGATGGCCGATTTTGTTTATGGAACCATAGGATGGATGGATGGATGGACTGAACGTAAACACATTCCGAGCGGGTAGCGATAAACTGCTGATCTCCTTTCTATTGTGCCATCAATCGGGAAATTTGCTACAATCGCGACTTGCGCGATGTCCCTGTTTTTCATATCAGAACAACAAGCGGTCAGGAAAATTTATGGCCATAAAATTCACCAATTGCGATGTGTTTTTTAAGTGTTACGATAACATCATGGCCGACTGTAAGACTTGCAAGTAACGGTCAGAATTTTGCATCTTTTTTTACGGCTTTCAGCTCAAATTGAAATAAGAACCAGATTATTTTATTCAAGGAAACTAATTTCAAGGACATAGAAAAATATCTCTCTTGAAATGTTCGCCTCTGGAACAGGCGTCTCCTGGTAGGAATATTTTAACAGCTCATAATGCTCTATGATTCATTATCTATTTTGGCGTTATTGATTATTTCATTTGGTACTGAGGCTCGTTATTTGGGACGACAGCTGTTTGGGTGACACGGTGTTTGTCAGGTCGGTCCTCGTCCCTTATTAGTTCGAAGTCTTTTCAATTTTGCACGGTAAAATTCTGGTGGCAGGCAGACAAGTGTCGATGGAGAACTTTATAAGTACATACTATGACAACCCATCACTTCATAATTAATAATCTTTTTCTACTTCTTTCTCCTCTTCTACGATTTTCTTCTTTTATTCTCCCCCGCTTTCCTTACTTAACGTCGCCAGTTCTTACCGCTACTGAGACTTCTGGCGCCCTGCTACTGACATTTCCCGCCACTTACATCTAAGCTAATGATTCCGTGCAAGTGAAGGCGGCATAAGCCTTGCGTTACTTCTTGAGAAGCCACTAGTCACGTAGCTATTCAAGAGCCCTCCACTGGCTCCTGTCCTGAGCCAGATCAGTCCCCTCCATACCACCGCATCCCGTCTCTCTCTAAGCTTCATTTTATTATCTTTCTAGTCATTTCCCTCCTGGATTTCCCACCAAAATACGTACTATATGCATTGATCTTCTCAATTCCTGCTACATGCCCTGCTCATCTCGTCCCGTTTGACTTGGATCATTCCAGCTATACTTGTAGAAGAGTACAAGTTATGAACCTTCTCATTGTGCAGTTTTCTCCAACCTCCTGTGACTTCATCTCTCTTAGGTCCAAATATTCTCCTCAACACCCTGTTCTCAAACACCCTCAGTCTATGTTCCTCCCTTAATGTCAGAGACCAAGTTTGGCATCCGTACAGAACCGCAGGCAAAATTGTGTTTTTATATATTCTATAGTAATTTTTACGTTTTTAGAGAGCAGACGAGAAGACAAAAGGTTCTGGACTGAATGGTAGCAAGCATTACCCGAGTTCGATCTCCTCTTAATTTCCTCCTGAATCCGGTTTTGATTTGTTATCGTCGTTCCAAAATATCTGAACAGTGCCACATTTTCAAAACATTTGTTTCCTATCTTTATGCCATGATTTTACCCTGCATTTTGGTGACGAGACAGTAACATATACTTATAGGCCATTCTCCTTACTTGCGTCAATTAAAGTTTGTGTGTTTTTCTTTATGGTATCTACATTACCTCCCAGTAGATTCATATCATCAGCATAGACTAGTAGCTGATGTGTCCCATTTAGTTTCAGTCCCACCTGGTTTCCCTGGACCTTTCTAATGGCATATTGTAAAACAAAGTTGAAAAGGAGTGGCGATAAAGCATCTCCTTGTTTTAGACCGTTCTGGATAGGAAAATTATATAATGACATTTCTTTCGCAACTGTAATGAGAGAACCTGCCCTTTACACACGTCTTGCATTCCATGTCCGTTTTCTTTTCACATATGCAAAGCATTCGTTCAGGTCAGAGACCCTTTGTGACATTTCGTAACAAGCTTATTATTTACGATTAGGTGTCAGCCGCAAGCCCAACACCCAAGCTGGAGGACCACCGCTTATTGGTTGTTGGCGACTGCTTAGTCAATATATTCGCAGCTACCGTCCAGAAACTAACAAGAAATGAACGACCGACGACACTTTTACAAGCAAGTGATCCGTGCGCAGTTAACCTTATCAGATGTTTTGCTCTTTGTAGCCTGCTCTGCGTTAGCAGTTCTCAGTAATGACTTGCAGCCTACCTGTTTTACTTTTTATGAAAATGTGAGCTTGTGCAAATAATGCCCGCTTGTATGTCCAGGTTATCAACTTTCGAACCAATTGTCACTAGAGGTCACTTTACCTTGGTAATTTCCCAGTAGCATACCACCAATAATAGCAACATGGCGTCGAACTTCTCCAGATTTTATTTTTTTTTAAACTTTTTAAAGTAATGTTTGTAGAGCGCAGAACAACATGGTGTCCGCTCAACATATCACTGTAATTTTCTATTTGCATCGATAACTAATGAGCCATTGGAAACAGGCATATGCAGTTTTGTGTGGAGGTAGATTATGTAGGATATACATACCGTATAAATGCTGCATGAAAAATTGTTCGCTTGTTAATATGTTGTTATGGTAACATTTTGAGGACATACTCATAGACTGACGGGGGCACGCGGTAGCGTAGTTGGTTGAGGCAATGTGCTACAAACCGGAAGGTCGCGGGATCGAATCCCGTTGAGGTCATTCGATTTTTGAATTGACCTAATTCTTCTAGCCGCACTATAACCCTGGGGTCGACTCAGTCTCTAACACAAATGAGTACCAATAATATTCTTGGGGGTAAAGGGCGGCCGGCGCGTAGGGCTGACAACCTTACCGCCATATGAACCTATTGTCTAGAAAATGTGGGAACCTCAACATCTCACAAACCTATGGGCCTCCCCACGGCCCGTTACAGGGATACCTTTACTTTACTTACTTATTGTGAGCTGGGATATCGTCGTCGCTATAGCGACTGGCTACGGGCTGGACGACCGAGTGGTCGGAGTTCGAGTCCCGGTAGGGTCAAGAATTTTTGCTTCTCCATGTCGTTCAGACCGACTCTGGGGTTCACCCAACCTCCTATCCCATGGGTAGCGGGGGCTCTTTCCCCGGGGTAATGCGGCCGAGACATGAGGTTGACCACTCACCTCCAGCTAGTGACGAGGTCAAGAAAACCTGAGTCTATACTTCCACTTCCCTATACGCCTTCATGGCGTAGTGCTTACTTAGTTAAGTACAGGGACAACTTTACCTTTTACCTTATTATACGTAAAGTGTAAGCTCACTTAAGTTTTAAAGTCAAATGGCGATGCACATTATCCACTTTATCCATTAATTTATTAAAATTTCTTATTAATAAATTTCATCAAAATCATTGAAGCAACATACATACGTAATATCGGTTCGTTTCAGCAAGCCTCGCAGGTAAAGGTTACATTGTAGAACATCAGAAGCAGGTATAACAGGCGGTTTGCCGGACTCTATTAGCATAGCGGTAAGACTCCATGAATTCTAGACCTTCGCATTAGACGGAGGTGCGTGCTTTATTTCAACTTGTTGCTGTGTTAACTCGGTAGAAATCCGTCACATTGGGAACTAGCGGAAAAAATTAAACTTGATCGATCAAATTTTCGAATGCCTAACTGTTTTTTTTTTTAGAAAATATTTTGTTACATAAAAGGTTCGTTTACTATGGAAGTGACGTTAACATGGCAATGCGACATTCTTTTATTTTCACTGTCAACAAACACTTCGTTTTTCTGTACACAAAACGGCAGACTTCGTTTCCATATATGGGATTTCGAAAGCTGCTAAAACACACACAAATGTGAAACAATAAATATATGCGACTAATCGTGGGCACATTTCTCCATTTGTTATTGTCATGTGTAGGGGTGACTTACAGACGGGCTTTTGGATTGGACGATTTCACTTATTACACCTTATTCACAGTACTCGGAACTATAGTCTGTACAGCGCTATCGCTGATCTACGCACTTTACAGTTGCACACGCACAAGGATTCTCGGTCTTTACTAGTCATATCCTGGCAACGGATTTATCAGCCTCGCTCCAACTTCAAATCATACATGAAGTCTTCTTTGCACCTCATTATTCCCTTTCTTCTTCTTATTCAGCTACTGCCAATTCCGAGAACGCGACTCTATTCAATTCCTCTGCTCCCAAGCTCATATCCTGACAGGCTGTAACCACTGCTTTTCTCTCCTACTTCGTCCCGTCTCAAAGTCAAAGTCACGTTGCAACTGACGGTCAGTCAGTAAGTCTCGGTGTCGAGCACCCTCCTGGGGCTCATGATCAGATATTTATTATTGTTTGATAGGTCTTTTTCTTCTGGGACGCCGTCTGTGACGAGAGGAAGGGTCTCTCTTCTATACATGCTTCTGGCCCTTGCCAGCGCAATCTTTTTCAGGTCCGAGTCCCTTGGGACTCGTGACCACATTTTACTCTCTCACATTCGAAACTTCCCTTTTCGTCGCCTCCTACGACTCGCAGGGTCACGGTGGGGGTATTCGACCTCGCCTCCACATGGGTGTCGTCCCGTCTCAAAGTCAAAGTCAAAGTCATGTTACAACTGACGGTCAGTCAGTCTGTATGTCTTGGTGTCGAGCCCCAGATGTTTTCTTCTTTGTGAAAATTGCTGTCCTGTCCATTTGGGGCGCCCTCTCTGACGAGAGGTCGGGTCTGTCATTTGTCAGTCAGTCTGTTTTAAGAAGTCCACTGTCTGTATTTACATAATTTACAAATCCACATTTGTACCTTCTATGTACAATATATACAAGGCCTCTGTCAACCCTGGCATTGTACAGCAGATTATGCCCTATTTCTATCCTCCCGTCTTCTGATTGTGTCCTTCTATAACCCCTCGGCACGGACCACACAGAAAACACAGCCTTTATCGTTAAAGAGGCGTATGTACTGGTTTCTTACCTAGCACTGGGCATCCTTCTGTTGCGTGCGTACGCTTCGCGGGAATATGTTTACCGAGTCGTTGCCTAGCAAAGGGTATAAACGTCACAATATTATAGTTCTGTCTCAAATTAATCATTATTAAGATGCAGGTAGCCCGTACCCAAGTGTAAGTAAAGCTGTAAGCCTTCTAGACGTCATAAATAGCCAGTTTCAAGCCTCGTCTGACTTTACACACAAGAAAATAGCCGCTGGTATCCATTGGATAAGAGGGACTGTAGAACTACTATCTTCGAAGTGGCAAAATGAAATATCTCTGACCCAAGCCAAGAAATGAACCCCGATCTTCCAGCCCTCGGGCAGTCATTTAGTGCATTGACTGTGGTGTCTCGGCTATCAGTCGCTATATATCCAGTTTTGAATTACAATTAAAGGCCACGGATGACAGACCTGAAATTAATAAGAATACTGGAGATGCAAACGCAAGAAGTGCTGGAGAAAACTGCATAATGAAGAATTCAGATTATCACAAGAGGTTAAACAGTTCCGTCCAGTGTGACTAGTAAAGATTTCTCTTATTTCAGTCCCTCATCAGATTAATAATTCTCATAATTATATAGATAATTTATATTAGATAATTCAGATTATGATCTTCTGGGTTGTGACACCATATACTCTGGTTCATGGGTGTCGATGTTTCGGTGGAACACATTACCTCCATCCTCAGTGGTTTACATGATGCCGTAACCAAGTATTCTACAATACACGTTTTAATCTTCACTGGTGTGAAATCTTGCGTGTATGATGAAGAATTTAATGATTTGCAGTCATCAGCAAGTTCACATGTTGTTAGTGTGGTTGAATCAGTAAGGTTATGGTGGCTGGAGAATACAGCGCATTGTGCGAAGTCAAGTAAATAAATACCTAAAGAAGCATAGATTTTTGTTTCTAGAATTCCCCTTGGTTCCGAGATTTGGTCGGGTGTGGTAGGGAGACTATATTATAATGAACTGGAGAGCTGATACATGATTCAACTGGCATAAGAATACTGCATACTAAATGTAATCAAAAGCCGGTCACGGTAGCCGAGCGGTCTAAGGCATGCACTGTCTTCGCTCGCTTGGAAACCGGGATCGTGGGTTCGAATCCCACTCAGGGCATGGATGTTTAGTTTATGTGTGTGCGTTTTTCTGTGTTTGTCTACAGGTAGAGGCCTTGCGACGAGCTGATCACCCGCCCAAGGAGTCCTACCGAATATGTAAGATCTAGAAAAACCGAAGTGAACGGAGAAGTTCATGGAGGTAGGCCTAGGCCCACTGGGGCTGTAGTGCCAAGGAAAAAGAAAGTAATCAAAACCCGTCTATTCACAGTCGAATTAATACATGAAAGTGGAGACGGAGGAAGGACACCAAATGTTGTCGTAAGAAGTGTCTAAAATGCACAAAACCAAATTGTAGAACGTATTGACGTCCCAACTTTTGGCTCTGCGTGTGACACCAGAAACAGGAAGTGTCCCACGTCTCAGTTGCTTAAATATCCAAGAGCAAATTGCTTTTAAAAATGCGTTTAGTGAAATAACCACAGAGAAACGAAAACAAACAACACGAACCGATAAATGAAACGTTGTTTTTCTTGTGCATAACTGTACTTGTTTATTTGCAGGCTGCTCTACTTGCCCCTTTGATACTGGTGAGAACTGTCTGAATAAGAGTGGACATATTTATGTAGCCTGGATTCCAAATGCGCCATTCTGCGTACATTTTGTATACCTGAATGTTGAGGTTCACAAATACAAAACAGGTTTTTGCATGGTTATTCGCGCTGCAAACGTTTCGCAATCATGAGAAACCCCCATTTGTATCACTCTGCGTGATATTTTGATGATTTCCTCCGAAGCCCGCACCGACGCTTGCTCCCGGAAGCCAGGATGACTCAGTCGATACAGTGACTACACTTAGGATAGATGACCGGAGAGTCTGGATTTGATTCCCTACAGGGTCCACAAGTTCAGATCGTTTCTTATCATGTGCGTAGCGGGAGTTCTTTGCCAGAGGAAAAACAGCCGGGGCGTGAAACTTATCATTCACCTCCATTTAGTGATCAAGTTAAGAATGTGTGGAGCTATACCTCCACTTTCTCTACGTCTTCACGGCACCGTGCTTAATTAAGCAGCGGGATAAATTTAACTTTGAACTTCACGTGAACAATACTATAGGCACTGTGAGGGTTTAGTGCTCAACTCAGACATGGCAAGTCTGTGATTGTCTAATTATCTAATTAGATTACAGATACATATTGCTTGTCCTAGTAGACATTTGCTTTGAAATTCACTGTAGCTCAGTATAATAATTAGGCTGCTGACTAGAAGACCAGAATTCGATTCTCGATAGAGGCATGCATTCTACTCTTGGCCGTCGCTTCCAGACTGTCTCTGGGCTCCGTCTATTCTCCTACCCGCTTTCTACCCGAGTGGCATTCTCCTCTCATATCCCAGCTGTCCCTGTACATGTTCATGCCGTGGTTCTGAACACAGGGACAGTTTGTCTTAGTATTATTCTGCACTATATAGATGTCAATGTAGACGCTTCTGGAGCTACAGCAGCGTGGTTACAACATCCCGGGTATTACAGGCGCAGGTGCTCCAACTGCTCTACCCTTCAGGGACAAATCATCCCGTTTCAATTTCACGAGACAAAGAGTGGACCGATCCAAACTTAATGACTAAGGAAAATAAACGCCTGCTCCTGCCGGGTTTTGAAGCCCGTAACTCGTTGCGTCAGTAATCGAGCTCCTGCTGCAAATAGTTGAGGCACGTAACACGCGTCTTTCTTTCCATGTATCGACAGCAGACATTGTCACATGAGGATTTTGTACTGCGCAAGGGAGCCGAAACTTTCTGAATAAATGAGTTTTTATTTATTGACGAACTGCTAAGTGAAATATTCCCTCGCCCTTTTGCTATGCCAAACTGCCTGCCCCACGGCTAAGCTTACGTATTTATGACACGCACACAGTGCCCAGTGCCCAGTGCCCATTCATTCAGAGCTTTAAGAACGAGCACTTCAAGTAGATCGAAGGAGGCAGAGGTAATTCTGCTTACCCGTACCTGAGATTCGGCGCCATCGGCGCGATTCTGGTTTATTTTTTAATTTTCCATGACACCCTTTCTTCCATCTTGTTCTTGTTCTTGTTCTCCTCCTGTCACGCAGCATTTTGCTGCATTGAGGCATGTTCTTGCATTTTATAGTTTGTAAATATGTCTGACTTCTTTACGTGTCTTCTATGGTCCATTGAAAGTCGACTGACGTTTCGAAGGAGTATATCACCTCCATCTTCAGGTTTGAAGAATAAACCAAGGAAGAAAGCAGCATGAAGCCGGAAACAAATTATTTGACCAGTTGATCGACAATTTGTTTAGTTAATATAAACGAAAGTTGTAAAATATTAAGTAATTAATTCGTAAAATAATAATAAACATAAGCTTTCTTCTTATTCTTCTTCTTTAACGCTCATGGATTAGAGTCTCTACCAGTAAATTTTTTAAACAACGGACAATTTGGAGTTTTAGTAATAGGCCTATTCGTAAAACGGTGATCCCCCAAACACAAGGCAACCTAAAATCTGAAAATGGATTCAGTTTGTTGAAATTCCTCCTAATTGAGAAACACAGACCCTGAAATGCGTAACTGTCAATGTAAGAAACATTTAGAGGCTGAGTACTTGAAATACTCGTGATAATGCACGACAACAGGAAACTTACTATAAGCTCAGCAGAATAAGAGATTATTTATGGCTTGTCGAGAAAACTTTAAAGTAAGAGATAATGTGGCATAGGTAGGCATTCATGAAGAGGATCGTAATACAAGTTCTGAGAAGACCTAATCGCCTACTGTCCTCTGACTGTAACTTGAGTGTCTGGTACGATATATAGAATAGAGCCGCAATATGTATGTACAATGAAGTCAGTAAAAGAATACAACTTGGGAGGCTGCAGTGTTGGTATTATTGATGGCAATGATTTATGAAGTACACCTTGAGATGGGCTCAGGTGGCATGATATACGCACCGAGCCTCATGACGATCGGTTCAGGCATTGTCGCAACAGTTTGGAAGAGAGGGATTTATGATGTACACCATTCAGGTACTTACCAGGCTCCATGACTACTGCGATTCCACTAAGAAGAACTGGGAATATTCACTTGTTACTGTTTAAAATTATGAAACTGTATCATAGATAAGAAACACACGAAACGAGACATGTGAATGGAGGGTGTGCGTGAAATAGAGGGTTGACGAGACCACAGGCTGGCAATAGGATGAATTGACCTTCAGTACCCGCGGGAGCTCAGGGGTAGTAATAAACACTAATCAGTCTACATCGAACCAATACACAGTGTAGTGCATATCTAACATATACACGCCCAGACTAGAAAACGCATACATCATATTAATGATCACATAATAACACAATCCAGATCAGGAAATACGCGTACCCGAAACATCACAAATTCGTAACAAACTCATTGACACTTACCCCTGGGCTTCACGACCTGGTTTCACTACGTGGACGCTCCTAACAACAAGGATCCACAAATTAGATAATATGTCTAATACTACAATGTAGCACCTGAACCTCAGAATTAGTTTGGCATATTAATCTCTAATAAGTTAAGTTTTAATAATATTTTAAATATTTAATATATTTGTAATATAATCAACATACTTGTATACACTTTTAATATATCCTATATACATTATTTATATATTTTTTATACTTAATTGTAATACGTTCTGAGAAGTAGTGGGTCTGGAACGGGGTCCACTCAGCCTCGTGAGGATAATTGAGGAGCTATTTCAAGGAAATAGCGGATCCGGTCTAGAAAACCGAAATTAACGGCCGTGGGGATTCGTTGCGCTGACCACGCGACACACTCTATCCGTTAAAGTTCGCACTAACTTCGCCGACAAGCGGCGATCACTCGGTCGGTATAGTTGTCTTTCGGACTACAGGCCACGGATTTTTTTTTTTTTGCTTTAACTGTAATGCGTATTGGCAACTTGAGGCAAAATTTCAGTTGTCGTATAATATGACACGTTGCACTAATATGGATTCATATTAGTAATTCAGTGACTAGACGTATTGCATATTAACTGCCTGATGATTGTCCTGCGTGACCGAAACATGTAGCAAAATAAAGGTTTAACTGTAAACATTAAAAGCGAGTATGCACTTATTGTGGTGACGGTTTAACATAACTACTATATATATATATATCCTATATGTGTGTGTGTGTGTGTGTGTGTGTGTGTGTGTGTGTGTGTGTGTGTGTGTGCGCACGCGCGCGCGCGCGCGTGATGACCTTGCCCATAGCATCGCCCACCGGCTGACGTCTTATTCAAAAGAACATTGGGGAAGGTCTTGTACATTCTTTACTTTGTCATAGCAACTAAACAGGTCACTATGCATAAAAGGAAATGCCTGTAGGTTCGATAGCGGGTGGGGGATCTTTCAGTCATTTATGCATCTCTAAGTTGGCAATACTGTGAACCATGCATGCAGCAGGAGTCAAAACATGTCCTTTGTGTTTTAAAAATTTACATTGAAACAGTACTTGAATAAAAGCAAAACTCTGTTGCTTACTATTTGAATGCAAAGTGACTTTAATAGCTGCTGCTGCTAACCTTGGTGAAACGTGTTGCGCTTGTTTCGTTGTAATTGTAAGCACCATATTGCAAAGCTGCTTTATACGTAGTTACTTACACACAAACGAGACTATTGTAAGAATATCCACAATACTAGAAATATGGCCATATATGTCACTGAACTGTGTGGTTGGGATTGCCACTGGCAAGGCACGATCCCGTCTTCAATTCGAAATGTACCGTTATAGATCTGAATACTTAGAAATCGAGGCTACGTTTTGTAAACGCCATAGCAATTACATCAATAGCTCGACATTACCTTAATTTTTGTGTTACCTCGTACCAGCATAAAACACTTTTTATTCTCTCTCTTTATGGCTGTATAGCCCTTTGGACCTTGGCCGCTTTTAAGTTTCTTAATTCTATGCACAGCCGGAAGGACTCCTTGGAAGGGGGATCAGCCCGTCGCAAGGCCGCTACCTACACACAGAGTAAACGCACACAGATATCCATTTCTTGAGTGGAATTCTAACCCACGATCTCAGCGTTCGAGCGGGCGAAGACAGTTCATGCCTTATTATTGCAGCGCGTAAAGCACTTTTTCTTTCCCTTGGCACTACAGCCCCAGTGGGCCTAGGCCTACCTCCATGAACTTCTCCGTTCACTTCGGTTTTTCTACATCTTACACATTCCGTAGGACTCATTGGGCGGGTGATCAGCACGTCGCAAGGCCTTTACCTGTACACAAACACAGAAAAACGCACACGCACAAACTAAACATCCATGCCCTGAGTGGGATTTGAACCCACGATCCCGGTTTCCAAGCGAGCGAAGACAGTACATGTCTTAGACCGCTAGGCTACCGTTACCGGTTGCGTAAAGCACTTAGGCCTGTTTTAACCCCCGCAGCGAACGCGACGCCAATGTAAAGTGTCCTGAACAAAGCTGGTTTGTCCCTTGTTCTACGGCGCTGTCAGGACCTTGTACAATATAGCATCGAATGGTATGATAATTGGTAAGTAATGAACTGAAAATTATTTGGAAGGAAGTGGTTCTGGCCTACATCAGGTAATATCGCGGCATTTCCCTGGAGGAACTTACGAAATCCACGAAAGTCTCAATCAGGATAACCAGTGCCCGGGTCGAGATTCGAAGTAACTACCGACTACCAGTGCAAAGCAGTACCGCTGCACGAACCTGCTCAGTAAGTTAAGTGGATTGTGGATTTTGTGGGCCCGTAAGTACTCAACGTCAATATCGTCTTCAGAATAGTACAGGTCCACCAAGGGACGCAAGCAAAGGATATTGTGGTGCACTGTGTCCATCAACACTAATGTTCAGAAAACTGGGATTGAAGTTACGGAATCAAGTGCAATTTAAATGTGACTTAGTAGAACGCATTCCGAAGTCTCGCATTTCCAAGTAACCTGTTGAGGCATGCAGAGATTCAAACACAATACGGAGAACCAGGAAATTAAAGGTAAAGTTATCCCTGTGCTTATCTAATAAAGCACTACGCCATGAAGACATATAGCCCCACGTTTTCTTGACCTCGGCACTACCCCCCCCCCCCTCCCCNCGGGGAAATAGCCCCGGTACCCATTAAATAGGAAGTTGGATGGACCCCAGAGCCGGTCTGGACGAGATGGAGAAGTGAAAATGCTTAACCCTACCGGGACTCGAACTCCAATCCCTTCGGTCGTCCAGTCCGACTGCGCTAACCCGGCTCTTATGCGCATTACTGAAGATCCACTCTAATTCAAAATCTGCAAAGTGGGGAACAAGTCTGACTCCATAGAGGAGAGTCCTTCTTGAGAATCTAATAGTCGCTTAGCTAGTCAAGAAATTGCGCCCCTCTCATGAAACCTGAAGGACCGTTGCCGCGTTCATAAAAAGTCCGGCTATAATAAACTCCTAGTCTAGTTACTTTTTGTATGGAAATATACGTACGTACCTTGTAACATCAATCAACTTCCCAGCTCGAGGCAGCATAGGCTCCAAGCAGAAGGCACGAAAACAAGAGAGGTACATGTCTTTCACGCACAATATATTCAGTCCTCAGTGCAACTATTTGCTCTTTTATTTCTCATCCTAACGACATGTTTTGGCCTCAAACGGCCATCGTCAGGCGTTTTGTCTACGCCAAAACTGTCATTCTGTATAAAATATATAAAATGTTCAATTATTTGTGCACCTTCAAATGTGATGTTTCATGTTTAAGTTACTTGATGCACACTGGTATTTATTTGCATTGATTAATTTCACTCACCTTCTAATTTAATTTTGGTTCGAAATTTCTAAAGAAATTCTAAAAATGTTATAATTCTTGTACCTCTACTAGGGGCGCGTCCACTTGTCCAAATGTTATAGTTCTATGTTGCGGCTTGGTGTCCGTGTATTGCTTCTGTTCGTAAGCCTTTTCCTTGTGTTATCATTTGTTCCTATTTGCAGGTTGGTCCCTCCCCCTGCGCGTGATGTTATTGTTAAGTCTTGTGTGTGAACGTTTGAATGATACATGTGCTTGCACCTAAGCACCATGCCGTGAAGATGTATTGGCTTCGAGGAAAAGCTTTATGTCTTCTGAACCTTAGCACTAAATGGAAGTGAATGGTCAGTAACGTCTTCTGACAAACGTTATTCCCCGAGGAAAAATACAGCGTTTTTATAAGAAAAGATAATGCATGGTTCTCAGATGCGTTTTGGAGATCGCGGTGAAGTCGAGGGCGGAGCGCGAGATTCCAACTGGAGCAGGTCTACGCATATTTCTCACATGCGATTTTCCTTATTGCATTGGCTTTGATTTTCGTTCATCGCAGTTCAAATCTATTGCTGCAAAACTGATCAGAATCACAGTTGTCATAAATAGTATATCCTTGGCATTTCGTTAAATATGCCATACGGCATATACTCGTAGAAACATGCTTAACGAGACCCATAGGCTCATATTTTGTTCTGTTTTCGGGACACGCTATAGTGTAGTTGACTGAGGCACTATTCTACAAGCCGGAAGGTCGCAGGTTCGATCCCCGATGAGGTTGTTGGATTGTTCAATTGATCTAATCCTTCCAGCCCCAATAAGGCCTTTGGGCCGACTCAGCCTCTAACAGAAATGACTATCAAACAGTCTTCCTGGGGCTAAAGGCGGCCGGCGCTTAGGACTGATAACCTCACCGCCATTTGTGAGCCGATTGTCTAGAAAGTGTGGGAGCCTCGATGTCACACAACCCTATGGGCCTTCACAGCCTGTTACCTTTGTAATTCATTTAACGACCCTGTAAGTAACATGTAGACCTACTATCAGAATAATTGGATGACAGTGAGTAATGAATTGGAAATTATATGAATGGTGGCGGTCGTGGTCTAATTTAAGGCACTACTTCAGTATTTACCTTGGCAGACTGAGAAAAATGACGAAAAAATTGAGTCAACAGATTAGAACCGGCCACTTCTCGAACAGACGCCGCAGCGAATTTGCTTCCGTAAATGAATGTTGTGTATGAATTCTTTGTACGATGAGCCAGTTGATTTGAGATTCAAATAGTTATGGGACCGGTGCAAACCACAATTAAACATGTACCACAGCTTTTCCAATAGGTCTACAATGCCAAGTTTAATCAACGTTCCAGTAATTCCGGAGGTGAAACTTGTGGGCCGGCATTCACAGTATGTCCCCATACACGGCGCACAAAGAGAGTATAAATACTCCAAGGCCACTGCCGGGAATACAACTCCGGTCATGTACTCCGCAGTCCGTCACGTTACTAAACTCTCACGTCTCCGAGAAATCAATGTACGACTATCAGCCTAAATGAAAAGCAAGGTGTTTCTTAGAAGTTGTGATTACTTCCGGATTTCCGCTTATTCCGGATAGCGATTTCCTTACAGCTACCGGATGCCAGAGGCGTTCTTTACTTCCATATACCAAGGACATCGACACTGGAATTTTGCAGCAGTGAGACACGACAGACATAGGTTGGTATTTGCAAATACTGTTACCGATAACAGAAATGTAATTTCATACTCTCCGACTTGCAGCCAGGTAATACAAGCCTTTCGTAGTTAAGCCAAATCATACAAAAGGTAAAGCTATCCCTGTAACAGGCCTGTACTCCTTACGCACCGGCCGCCCTTTATCCCCGAGAAGATTCCTGGCACGCATTTCTGTTAAGAGGGTGAGTCGGCCCTAGAGCTATAGTGCGGCTGGAAAGGTTAGGTCAATTGAAAAATCCAGTGAACTCACCGGGAATCGAGCCCGCGACCTTCAGGCTTGTAGCATAGTGCCAAAGGGTAAGAAATGTAATTTATTTTTCTTTTGCTTGTTTCTCTATTCTCTTGTTTCTTTCCGTAAGCCTCCTGAAGCATTTTCTGTCTTTGACAAACTTTATAAAAGGCGGTTCTAAAATCTGGAATTGTAATATGAACTTGGGCTTTATCAGCCCAATTAGTATACTTTCTTCATTTGGAGGCCAGAATAAAAGCCTGTGTTTATACCGGTTTATTACTAGAGGCTCTGCTTCGTATGCGAAGAATTCAAAGGTGAGATTCAGTGTTGAAAAACTACAACAAGGAGGTTTCAAGAAGATCTTCTCTATTTTTATAGAGATGCTGAAAGCTGATGACCGAGACATTTGTTGGCAGATGCTCAGAATCGGGAAGCATACTTCCTGTATCCAGCGCATGCGTAAAGTTAAGTTGGCCCTGTGCTTAATTGAGCACTACACCATGATGGCGTATGGAGGAGTGGATGTATAGATCCACATTTTCTTGACCTCGGCATTAGTTGGAGGTGAGTGGTCAGTTTCATGCCGCGGCCGCTTTACCCCCAAGGAAAAAGGGCCCGGTATCCATTAAGTAGGAGGATGGGTGAACCCCACAGCCGGTCTGGACGACGTGGAGAACAGAAAATTCATGACCCTACCGGGACTCGAACTCCGACCCCTCGGTCGCTAGTCGCTATACCGACTACGCTGTCCAGCGCATGCGTATTTATAACATCACGCAGCGCATTTGTGATGAGGTTGTATAGAAAGTCATATGGGCCTCCGCACTAGTCTGCAATTTGTTTCACTGGCCTACATCGATGCCTGCGTGACGTCCATTATATTAGCGGTTTTGAAGTACCATCAAATGAAGCTAAAAGCACCTCATTTCATGTAGGTGTTTCGAGAGGCAAAGACAGAGTATGCTGTAGTAAGAAGCGTATAGCCGGTCACGGTAACCGAGAGGTCTAAGGCATGCTGCACTGTCTTCGCTCGCTCGGAAGCCGAGATCGTGGGTTCGAATCCCACTCAGGGCATGGATGTTTGTGTGCGTTTTTCTGTGTTTGTCTACAGGTAGAGGCCTTGCGACGAGCTGCTCACTCGCCCAAGGAGTCCTACCGAATGTGTAAGAGCTAGTAAACCGAAGTAAAACGGAGAATTTCATGGAGGTAGGCCTAGGCCAAAATTGGGGCTGTAGCGCCACAGGAAAAAAAAGAAGCGTATAGTTATTGCTTTTTGCTGTTCGCGGCTCGCTTCTGCCGAATGCGATCATCGTCAGGTGAAATACAAACTGGCTAAAACATGTGTAACCTTTTAAAATGTGGTAATATATATATGCAGTGTGAGAATTATAGAAGTGGACAAGGTGTTAATTGAATTGGTCGGATCCAATGCAATTTTGCAACAGACCTAACTAACTACATTCAGTTAAGTCCTTTTTGAGAAGCCACTAGTCGCTTAGCTACTCAAAAATTTCGCAAAATTTATTGGAACTTGAAGGTTCATCGCCGTGTTCACAAGAGCCTTCCACTGGTCCCTTTCCTGAACCAGATAAATCCAATTCACACCACCCCGTCATATGTCTATAATTTTCATTTTAATATTATCCTCCCAACTTTTCAAGAGCTTACAATTTACGTAATATCCTTTATTCAAGTCGCATATCCTTGCCTAGTCATTTTTGTTATGTATATAGTTATCTCGGTTACTTTCATCTACAGTTATATCTCATACTTGTATTTGTACTTCTTTATATCAGAACATTTAACGGATCAGTGTCTGTGTTAGCTTTCAACTGACGAAGAGCGCATGTGAACAGAAAGTGAAATATAAAAGTGTAAGGCTTTACTATATGTTTGTGAAACGGTTATTGTTTGACCTATTGGGAAAAGAAAACAGGATGCGGTCCTATAAAATTTAGATAAATACTCGTATTTGAACTTATAAATAGTTTTCTTGGATTGAGACCGTTTTAGTCTACTTACTTTTATGCCGGAAGTAAGTTAAAATGCTGGCATATCCGTGTGTTCCACCTCCTGTGATTTTCTCATGATAAATTCTCTTCTTCAAAACTACGAATTTTAAGGTCATATTTTCTGTAGAATACAGTACGTCGGTCACAGGAAGTGTGTGTCTGATATTTCTTTTCATAGAGATAATAGGCGCGTGGAATTTGGTCCTAAATAGCTTATAACAATACACTATAACATGACTAGCATGGCGATAGTGCGACTTTTTCATGTTAGAAATTTCTTCCTTTTTTTTTTTTAGTTTCTTGGGGTGGGGTGAGCCTGAGTCCACTTGGTACGTCGGCCACTGTTTGTCCTGTTGTACCAGCCCCGGATGATAGATGAATGAGGAGCAGTTTGCGGAATGAGAATTGGCAGGGGAAACCGAAGTACTTGGAAAAAATCTACCCCAGTTCTACTTTGTCCAACACAAATCTCACATGACCTGACCCGGGCCGCCGCGGTGGGAAGCCGGCGACTAACAGCTTGAGCTTGTTGTAGTTATTTATTTAGAGAGGGTGGGTTTCCCCATGCACCGCGACCAGTTTGATCTGTTGTGCTTCCCTCTATGATATCTTACCAGTCTCTATACCCTACCGATAAATGGTGCGTACCATCAGTCCCGCCGAGCAAGCGAGTTCGGCCACTTGCTTAGCGGTATCTATAATGCTTCCCCCATCTATCAGAGGCCTTAGAGACTATTGTTGGGCGGAAAACGTCCTGGAATTTGGCTCAGCGATCCCCTTTGGGGATACGAGGTTCTTTTACGTGCCGTAAAGTTACGACACGGGACACACAGCTTAAAGTCCCTCCCGGAGGACTTGTTCCCTGAAATTTTCCGCCCTTAAAAATTCGACGACCTCCGCCGGGTATTTGAACCCGCGCACCAGGATTCATGAGGTGGAAACGTTACCTCTAGACTACGGAGGCCGCTTGAGCTTGTTGTATATAGTTACTCTGAGAAGTAGTAGGGAACTATGGAGCACTAGAGTGTATGCGGATTTTCGCTGTTTTAATTTTTGCTATCCTCAGTTTGGGCATAGAGCTTTTGTAGGAAATCAAACAGAAATGTTCTCCCCAGAACTACTTGTTTATTAATTTAATGCGGTCAACGTGATGGAATTGTCCCTGTACTTAATAAAGCACCACAAACTGCAGGCGTATTGTAGGATGGAGGTGAAGTTCCGCACATTCTTAACCCTTGCACTAGATAGTTAGCATCGCCCCCTTTTTATTTCCGGGAATGAGTCTCCAGTGCTCACTGGGTAGGTGCTCGGTGAGCCTCCGGTCCGAACTGGACGCTTTAGAGTCTGGAATCAAACCGCCAGTCCCCTGTCATCTGGTCGCTATGCTACATGGGCTGTGCGTACAGGACAATAAAACTGGGTATAACAATAGAATATTTCATCACCACTGACACCAAAGCTACTTCAGCCTAGTAGAAATTTATATCTGTAAAAACCGTTTTAATATTATCCTCCTCTACCCCTTTCAGCCTTTCTGCCACTCGAGAGCTACCCTCACAAAAATTCTGTGCGTGTTTCTAGTTTTCGCATTACGCATATAGCCTAGTGGTTAACGTACATACTTACTTACTCCGTTCCTCTTATTCCTTAGGGTGTCGATGTTGTTGTTGTTGTCGTTGTTGTTGTTGTTGTTGTTGTTGTTGTGTTAATAAAGAAGAAAAAAATATCACGTTTTTTTCACGTGACTTTAAGTAGACATACTCCAGCGCATATGTCGTGCATAGCATTTAGCTTGCTTGTTTCTGTATTCGTGAATTTCGGCCTGGATCGAAACCCAATACGTGGTTCCGTAAACATGCCAATCAATCATGTCGCATTGGGGATGAACCGTAACGTTATGTATGTAATTTTCTCCTTCCACGTTCCCTCGTTTTTCCCCTGGATATATTGTTGTTTCAGAAATCGGTGGGCGCGGGTGGCGGTGTGGGTGTTCTGCAAGAGGTGGCAGGGGGTGGAGAGAGCATAGGTAATGAAGGGAAGGGGGCAGTTCGATATGGCGCCATTACCGAATGCCATAGTAATGCGTCTGTCCTCATGGTGGTTCACGCAGTCCCCCCCTCCCCCCTTCCCGGGTTGGCCGAGCATTGGGACCACTCACGCGAGCCAAGGGACTTACCCCTAACCACGAACCCAGTCTGAAATTTGCGTGTCAACATATTCCAGCCATTAATACCTTACTGCAGAAATACTTACTGAAAGATTTAAGTTCTAAACTGTAGAATATAGACTCCGCACTTACCATATATAAGAATGTTATATGTTTTTTATATTAATTAATTAAAGACTGGGTAACCCAGAACTTAATTACAATTAAAACTAGTTGGATAACTAACGATTAATTTTTTTCTAGACCTAATATACTACGTAAATTAAAACTAAGTCACTTCCACTGAATTACTTTGTACTTTAACATTTAACTAGTTCGAACGGTTTCTTCCGTTTGAGTTGTCTGATGATATTGTTTACGTTGAGAAGTCTAGACGCTTCAGTGTTGACATGGTTTTGGAGTCTCTTTTCATGAGAGGTGGCGGACTTGTTATATGTAGAATTTAAATTATTAATCTCGTCGGCGTAATTTTCTCTACTTTTCTTAATCGCCCTCATTAGTTTTCTCGTAGGGTGAAAGATCAAGTTTTACGCTCGTAAAATCCTATAATACTGTGCGTGTTATTAACTGTACATAGGGCTAGGATTGATAATAGGATTTATTGAAATCTTATAACTCGTAACACTGACAGTTTCGCGGATCTACACACCCTATGAATCGCTGTACTACAACACACATACTCGTAAAGTCTTCTATGTCTTTACCAGTCGATGCCTGATAACGGTTCCCAACAATGGACACTCCTCTGCTTTCCTGCTCTGGTTCTCGCTAGATAACGGATAGCTCTCAGCTAATTCATGACTGCAACTAAGTAACTTCAAGTCAAAGTCACATTACGACCGATGGTCAGTCGGCCATTCAGTCTTGTTGTCAAGTCCCTTCAGGGACCCAAGACTAGATTTTTGTTATTGTCAGTTGCGGTTTTGTCGATGTGGTGCGCCCTCTTTGACGAGAGCCGGATCTATCATTTTTAAGAGGCCTATACAACCTAGCCGCCATTTTGCTTCACGAGTTTTAAATTAAAATTCATTAGAAGTTTAAAAACAATTTTTGTGATGGCCAGTACTCTGTCTTCTTCTGACTCGGCCCCATTGAACTCTGTCATGATCTGATGAACTGTGGACATGTCCTTCTCAGACGAACTGATTGACTTGGTACTTTTTATTGGTTTCTGAGAGCAAAACACTGTTTGCAGTGTGTCGCATCAGCAGAGAGACCTAGAAAGACACCAGGTTTTTGGGGCGTACCGTTCGTACATACGCTATACACTTGAGGGACAGGACGGAACCTTGTGGAACTTCTGCTTGTACAGTGTGCTAGCGGAAAGTTCCTTGGCTGTTTTTTATTGCTAGTGGGGTGGGACTAAGTCTCTTATACTGCGGTCACTTCTGGCCTATTGTACCAACCCCAGATGATAGGTGAGGGTGATTGTGTAGCAGTTGGTGGAATGAAGATTGGCAGGGGAAACCGAAGTACTCGGAGAAAACCTGCACCAGCGCCACTTTGTCCACCACAAATTCCACTTGAGCAGACCCGGGATCGAACGCGGGCCGCCGCGGTGGATAGCCAGCGACTAACCGCTTGAGTTATGGCGCGGCCTCCTTGGATGTTACTGTTGTAACTGCATCGGTGAAAGAAGATGAGAGGAGAGGCCAAGGTCACACTTCCGAAAGCCTATTGCATCGGTCTGCCACGTGACACCTCGCTGTGAACAGGCATTGTTTTTACATGAGTGCTGCTTCCATTTCGTGTTTCGGTTTGTCTGCGATGTATGGCAAAATCGAGCAACGTGACTGCATCAAGTTTTGCGTGAAGCTCGGTAAATCCGCTACCAAAACCCTTGAAATGCTTTGTGAGGCTTTAAGAGAACATTCTTTAAGCCGGACAGCGTCTTTTGAGTAGCATTCATGTTTCAGGCCCGGTAGAGTGCCAGCTGAAGATTGCGAACTATCAGGGCGACCAAACACCAGAAAAAACGACAGAAAATGTTGAAAATAGTTCGAGAACTCATCCACGAAGACCGTCGCCGAACAATCCATGAGCTCGCAAACACCGTTGGGAGCAGTTAAGGATTTTGTCAGCAGATCTTGACAGAAAAATTGAACATGCGTCGCATTGCTCCTTCATCACGACAACGCGCCCGCCCACACGTCCGTGAAAACCACAGAGTTTATGACTAACAACAACAGGGTTATCGTTCCCATCCTCCATATTCGCTGGACTTAGCCTCCTGTGATTTCGCTTTGTTTCCCAAGTTGAAATGAAACAGAAGGGGCGATGTTTTGAAACTATGTCTGACACCCAAAGCCCCAAGCGGGGCTCGAGAGCAGTAAGGAAAATGACTTCCGGTGCTTTTGAAGAGTGGAAAAAACGTTGGGATCGCTACATACGTTCCCAAGGAGACTATTTTGAAGGAGACGGTAGCAAAAATTGAGTAAGTTAAGCCAGCATTTCATTTTTGACCCAGTCCGGAAACTTTCCGATACACCGCGTAGACATTTCACCTTCGACCGAGACTGAATTTTCCTGAGAAAGAAACTATCTAATAAGCTTGATTATACTTAACTGATTTTTAATTCGATAATCTTCATTTCAAGTAAGGCAGTTTGTAAAAGTAAGGCAGTTTGTTTCACGAGGGCTCGAGTAACGGAGCCACTAAATTATTCGTTAGGGGGCACAGTAATCCCAGAAGCGAGCAGCTGTAAATATCTGGGAATAATTTTACGCAGCGACCTAAGCTGGTCTGATCAAGTTAATTACACTGTGAAAAGAACCTGGAAGGCACTTCATTTTACAATGCGTATTCTAAAAAAGGGAAATAGGAAAACTAAAAGTCTAGCATACACATCTTTAGTGCGTCCGATTCTGGAATATGGGGCGGCGTGCTGGGATCCTTACAGGGAGGGACAGATAAATGCGTTAGACCGGGTGCAAAAGAAAGCGGCTAAATCTGCACACCATAGGAACGAATCGAACTGGGAAACCTTGACAGAGCGCAGAAAGATAGCTCGCATATGTGCTCTCTTCAAAGCATACACGGGAGAACGGGCTTGGAAGGCTATAGGTGACAGATTAGAAACACCATGCTATCTTAGCAGGGGTGATCATGGCAAGAAAATTAGGAGTAGAAAGCAACGGACAGATATCGGGAAATACTCCTTTGTAAATAGGACCATACAGCTCTGGAACCAACTACCTGCAGATGCTTTAGGTACTCTGTCCTGTAAACCAAGCAATTTTAGGCAAAGGGTTAGGAAAGTAATAAGTGAAGAGAAGTGAAGTGAATGACATTACGCATCCATGACTGTTGGTTTCCTTTTGTTTGTGTTTTGGGTGTTGTATTTTTTTCTCTCTCTCTGTAATTGTTGTATTTGTTGCAGTTGTTTGTATTTCTCTGTAATTGTTGTAGTTGTTAATCGTATTTGGTTTGTATTCACTGTGGTAGGATGTCCTCATTGTTGTGTTTTGTGTATTGTGTTTTGTTTGAACGTGTTGTCACTTAGTGTAATGTGTGTTACTTGTCTGTTGTGTCCTATTGTGTACTACTGCCACCGGGCTAAAACCCAACTGCAGTATAATAAATAATGTAATTTCATGCATCCTGTTGTGTTACAATATACAACTTTATTTGTCCGTCACAACACAACAGCTAAGGAGTCTCAAGGTCAATACCCAGCTATGCCTCACTACATGCTTCGGCCGTTAACGGCCATCATCATGTGAATACAAATCAACAAACATATACTATTGAACTGTAGTAAAATTAGATACAATGACAAAATAGTTAATTCTTATGTGTAAAAATACAGCGGTCATTTATATATAAAAGTGAAGGTTATAATATAAAACAAGATTAAAATTGATGTTTTGTAACATCTGATCAGCGTATGTTTACTTTATACGTTCCGTGGCCAAAACAAAAATTTAAGATGGTATTAGAGGCCCACGACTTTGTAAGTTAATTAATTTGAAAATATATAGAAAAAGGAATAGTATTAAATGTTATTTGAATATTTAAATTGAAGCTGTAGTATATATAATACATGTACTTACAGAGTAGAGGTGCCTCATCATACGAAAGAAAATGTCCGTACTGTGTGAGAAGTAAACAACGACTGATTTGTTGATGTAAAATTAAAGTCGACTCAAGGGAAGGAGGGGGGGATAAGGTATATGGGAAGTGAAGGTAAAGAGAGAGGGGGGGGGAAAGTAACTGTATGTTATGTTTTGGAAGTATTGATTATAACATCATATATGGGGTTGAACATTTCAGTAAAATTGTCATTCAGTTGTAAATTTTGTTTACTGA
This sequence comes from Cryptotermes secundus, assembly GCF_002891405.2. Taxonomy (NCBI): domain Eukaryota; kingdom Metazoa; phylum Arthropoda; class Insecta; order Blattodea; family Kalotermitidae; genus Cryptotermes; species Cryptotermes secundus. Next base: position 591,600 of record NW_019739952.1, read on the forward strand.
TTTCATAAATATGAAATCTTTCGTATGTATCTAAAGTTCGGCCTTTCTTGCCGATATATATCGTATTATAATCATGCGTAGTATCTAAAATATGTTGTGCAAATTTAGACTTTTGTCCATTATTTTTTATATCACGTGCGTGTTCTTTGTATCTGATATTAAATGTACGTCCGGTTTGTCCTATATATTTCAATGGACAGTTAGAACATTGTACTTGGTAAACCCCACTGAGATTATACAGATCACTTTTGTCATCTTTAATTTTCAATATTTTATATTGTTTTTTGTCTTATGTGAGATACCAACTTCAGTGTTCTTGAAAAGTTTTGTGATAGATCTAATTTCGTGGCCAAAATAGGTAAAGGTGGCCCATTTATTTTTTGGCGTATTATTTTTAGTGGAGGGTTGTTGTGTTAACTGTATAGTATTTTGTGGATAGTTATTATTATTTAAGATAGTTCTAATAATATTTTCTTCTATATTTTTATTATTTTGTGTAAGGGGATAATGATTTAATCAGTTTATGAGAAAATTTGTAGCTGATTTTTTATATTCAAAAGGGTGATATGAATCGTTATGAATGATTAAGTCGGTAGTTGTAGGTTTTCTGTAGATACCTAGTTGTAGATTATTGTTTCTTAATTAATTTTTGTACTTTATTAGCTACTAATTATTTTAAATACGGTTGATTTTTCTCTGTTATTGTTCTTATGGCGGTGTCAGCTTCGAGGGCTAACGTTTTTATTCAAACTGAAATATGCAGATGACCTTGTGTTAATGGCTAAGGAAGAAACTGCTACAGGGCATGATTGATAGACTAATTGAAATTGGAAGGTGCTATGGCATGGAAATGAATGTGGAGAAAACAAAAGTAATGAAAATTTCGAGACGACCGACCCCAGTCACAATAAAGATAGACCAAAAACAAGTGGAGAATGTGAAATGTTTTAAATATTTGGGTAGCTTGTTAACAGATGATGGAAGGTGTACTAGTGAAATTAAATCCAGGATTGCCATGGCAAAAGCTGCATTTAGCAAGAAGAAGAATCTTTTTACCAGCAAATTGGACTTAAATTTGAGGAAGAAACTAGTGAAATGCTACATTTGGAGCATAGCTCTGTATGGGGCTGAAACATGGACACTTAGGGCAGTAGATCAGAAACATCTGGAAAGTTTCGAAATGTGGTGTTGGAGAAGAATGGAGAAGATCAGTTGGACCGATTATGTGAG
>NW_019739952.1:592877-602137 GCF_002891405.2 Cryptotermes secundus
AAGAGGTGGAGCTGAATAGTAAGAGACGTTTGTCCCGTCATATAGAAAACAATATAAAATATTGAAAATTAAAGATGATGATGATGATGATGATAATCTCAGTGGGGTTTACCAAGTACAATGTTCTAACTGTCCATTGAAATATATAGGACAAACCGGACGTACATTTAATATCAGATACAAAGAACACGCACGTGATATAAAAAATAATGGACAAAATTCTAAATTTGCACAACATATTTTAGATACTACGCATGATTATAATACGATATATATCGGCAAGAAAGGACGAACTTTAGATACATACGAAAGATTTCATATTTATGAAATCAGTAAACAAAATTTACAGCTGAATGACAATTTTACTGAAATGTTCAACCCCATATATGATGTTATAATCAATACTTCCAAAACATAACATACAGTTACTTCCCCCCCCTCTCTCTTTACCTTCACTTCCCATATACCTTATCCCCCCCTCCTTCCCTTGAGTCGACTTTAATTTTACATCAACAAATCAGTCGTTGTTTACTTCTCACACAGTACGGACATTTTCTTTCGTATGATGAGGCACCTCTACTCTGTAAGTACATGTATTATATATACTACAGCTTCAATTTAAATATTCAAATAACATTTAATACTATTCCTTTTCCTATATATTTTCAAATTAATTAACTTACAAAGTCGTGGGCCTCTAATACCATCTTAAATTTTTGTTTTGTCCACGGAACGTATAAAGTAAACATACGCTGATCAGATGTTACAAAACATCAATTTTAATCTTGTTTTATATTATAACCTTCACTTTTATATATAAATGACCGCTGTATTTTTACACATAAGAATTAACTATTTTGTCATTGTATCTAATTTTACTACAGTTCAATAGTATATGTTTGTTGATTTGTATTCACCTGATGATGGCCGTTAACGGCCGAAGCATGATACATAAGTGGCAAACGATTAATTCTATCCCCCGCATAATTTACTCTCGGAACGGACGGCATAGAAACCACCACTTACAACAGTTTTCTTTTGTTGTCGCGGGCCGTTGCCTAGAGATGGCTCGCTTGTTCAAGCCGTTAACACGCAACGGACAATGTTTAAGTAGTTATGTTACAATACATGTTTCAGAAAATTTGTATTAATCCTGTAATTTTCAGTCCTTCGGAATCTGATCTGCACCACTACGTCGGCTATTTTTACTATAGGCGCTGAGCTTGTTGCTTGTGGCTTCTCACTGGCAAAGCATGAGAACTCGTCGGTTTACGTGATTGCCTGGTTCCCTGTAAACGCTGCATTATGCATACAGTGTAAATCAAAGTAATCTTGCACGTTATCAAAATTTCCATTCGGCTTTGATGCTAGAAGGGGACGGTGTAAGATAGGAAGCCATTAAGTTATTAGTGTACGGTTTATACCACTTTTAAATATCCAACTATTTAAGTACTAACGCCATAGTTCAAGGTCTCTTTAAGTTGATAAGTTGTTCAGATGGCTAAGAAATTACCTGCTTTTATGGGGCCACGAATTGCATGACCATTTTCTCAGAAGTTCGCCATTAGACACAAACCTAACGATGAGAACTTTACGAACACCTTCTTGCCCTGTGGCTTCTGATGTTTCCCACCTGTTACGCCTATGAAACTTTCCCCACCAAAATCCTTACGAATTCCTCGTTTCTCAAATGCGTATTGCAAATCCCACCAATTTCGTTCTTCATTTAATCATCTTAACGTGGAGTTCTTTAAACTATTCATTATAAAATTTTCTTTATCTTTCTATTACGTCCTCTGTATTAGGTCCAAATATTTTCCTAGCACCATATAGCGTCGACTTATGGGTAAACACCTAAACAAGTAAAGCTATCCCTGTAACAGGCCGTGAAGGCCCATAGGGTTGTGAGACGTCGAGGCTTCCACATTTCGACATTCCACAGTCGACTCACAGATGGCGGTGAGGTTGTCAGCCTTACGCGTCGGTCGCTCTTTACACGAGGAAGATTCCTGGTACTTATTTCTGTTAGAGGCTGAGTCGAACCCACGGCCCTAGTGCGTCCGGAAGGATTAGGTAAATTGAAAAAAAAATCTTACCCATCAGGACTCGAATTCGCGACCTTTAGGCTTGTAGCATAGTGCCTCAACCAACTACGCTACCGCGTGCCCCCTTCGACTTATGGATTGATTGCTAAAAAAGTAACTGGACGGAATGTGGGGGGTTCGGCATTTGTCTGGAACTGCTGCGGCAGCACAATCCGGATTGCCGGTCTCTCAGTCGAGAAGTCTACAAATTACATGTGTTGTCGTTTGATCCAGCTTAAGTGGCCAAGATTTTTAGCCATATAAACCAAAACAACAAGTAAAATTGTTTTTTATTTTCAAGTTTTGAGTCAGGAAAATAAGTGGGTCATGTAGCACGTATTTAACAAATTGGAATAATTTTCATCTCAATGTGCGAAGCGAAGAGAATGCTTCATAAACAGATTCATGAAAGGTGGAGGATGATGATATTCGAACCGAGGACCTTCCGAATGCACCATCCAGCTCGGTGCCAAGCACATTTTATTGAATTCGAGAGCTGCTTTGGGCACTACAGCATTTTTAACTTCACGAAACCATCTTGGCAGGTGGGTGCGAAGGTGATAAGGGCTCTCTGACGTCATTATACTGCTGTAAGCACATCTAGTTACTGAAACAAGCGGGCGGGTTTGTCATCAGCAGGGCCCGGATTTTGATGACCTGAAAATATTAAAAAAAAATGACCTATAAAATGACCGAAAAATCCAGAAAAATGACCTAAAGGAGAAAAGAAAGAACACTTAGCTTCCATGTTATTCACATTTCAGAAAACATATGAAGAAAAGTTCCCTAAAATGGCCAAAAATGACAAGAAATACCCTTAAAAGTCCAAAAATTTACCAAAAAATTACCTATAAAATTTACATTTCTGTAATCAGCAGCTCATATCCGAGATTTATATATTTAAGAGCATCGCATAGGATACAAGGAAAAAAAGATGACATGTCATCAAAATCCGGGCCCTGGCCATCAGAAAATAAGTGCATAGGAACAGTGACAATGCTCGGTAAACTGCTGGTGGGATTTAGGCAACTCTATGTGCTGTTACTGCTTCAGTTTCTCGGAACAGCTGCTACCTTTCCTCCCACAGTCTTTTGTCTTCTCATCTCGCGTCTAAATTCGTGAAGAATGAAATAAATGAAACCACAAAGATTTACCTATTACTTCGTATTGTTGTGAAGTCACGTTCAGGGGACAACATAGATAAGGCTTACTGAGAATACCGAAGTATCTGGACCTGAGAGGTAGTCTGAACAATGAAACGAGTCGAGGAGTTTTATCATTAATATTCCTCGCCTTATTTTATTAGGACAGTCAAAGCAAGGAGGATGATATTTGCGGAATGTGTAGCACACATTGAACATTAAAAATTCTTACACCCTTCACATATTTCAACTAAAATTTTGTATGTCACATGCGGGATTTTGCCAAGATAATATTAAAGAATTAGGATATCGGGCTGCGGACTGCATTTATATGACACAGGACAGTGTCCAGGGATGGGGTGTTGTAAATACTGCAGTTCAAAATGACATAGACATCCTTAAATAAAGGAATATTTTCCGTAACTTCAGATGTACACCTTAATACTCATATATTATTTTACTACGTCTTCCGCAAATCGTCTTTTAATTTCGTGCTAGGCATCATCAGAAGCTAACATTTGGATCTACTTGCCCGGAAGATTAGAATACGTTCCACTCGCTTCACGATAAAAAGGCAACAATCTCTGACGCGCTCTGTTCTGTCCAAGGTCAGCCGGTCAGAGGCATCCCGGTCGGCCAACAGTAGTCAGTGCTAGTCCAGAAGTAAGGAAGGTTACGTTGCATCTCTACAAAGCAGAGACGTTAACCGGAAGAACTGGTTTTGCTTTCATCTTCTTCCAACTCACAAGGGCTTGTGGTATGTGTGATACTGCTTGCCTCTTTATTTCTTTATCTGCTGTGTTTGGGCGGAGGCTTAAATTAAATACTCTACGCTTACGCAAAGAAAATGGTGGTGAGGCTTCATTCACATAAGTTCCTTATGTTTCTTTGTTTACGTAACGAAACTCTCTGAGCTGCGTAGGTTAGCGGGGGACCCATCCCTGCTCTGTGAAGCTGACCACCTCAGACAACTGTCAAGTTTACCATCATTTATAGGACTTCACGCCCCCTCTACGCCGTCATGGCGTTATATTCACGCGTAGTTCAATTTTAGCTTTGCACTATCAGTCAGACGCTTCGGTTGAATGATGAATCGGTTAGAATGTGAAAGGATAAGATCGTGGTCTATTTTAAATTGCTACTGCCAAGTTTTGTCTATTATGTATGACGAAAACCACGAATATTTAAGGATAGCCAACTTCTCGAAAGTTGAAGCCGGACAATCTCGAATACGAAACATCAGTGCTACCACATACGCTTCTACATTCGGTCATTCACATAAAGGAACTAGGCAGTGGCGTGTCTATGAATTCGTTTGGGGATGGGAAGAGCATAGAAAAACAGTTAACAACTGCCTTTTAATAAACAGACCCTCAGGCTTATGTTCAGAAGTCAACTATGTGAGTAACATAAATGCTGATCACTTCAGCAAATTTTGTAATGAAGACACTTATATTTATATCGTTCCTGTCATTTCAGGGAAGGGAAGGTTGAACCCCCTAAAGGCAGACCTGACCGCAATGCCGTCACAAACAAGAGATGTGTGTCAGGAACCGATTGTGACTCTCTTTTGTCATTCCGAAGGTCGGTGGTCTTTTGTAACCCAAATGCCACCAACTTGTTCATGTACTTCAGCTTGTCTTGGTGAGAATTCTGTGAGGAGCGAAAAGGAAGGAGTGGAACATGTGCAGGACGGGTTTTACTCTGACAACGGCCCGTGTGCGACGAACACAACACGCGTGTCCTTACTGTCACTACGGAAAACTGTTAGAACGCAAAGCCAAGATAATCAAGGCGAAGTGTTGCTATTTTTCTAAAATTGATTAAAAAGATGGGAATAATTACATGATTAGGAACTCCATAATTAGTACACGTCACCAAATATTGGCAGAATCAAGAAGTGTAAAACGAGCGAGACAAGTAGTAAGCACTGGGGAGGCGAGTACCTCTACAGAAACGCTGATAATAAGAAGAGGCGTACTCAGACACTTAGACGTAGCCTGTAGAAACATATTCAGATGTATGAGGTTGTAAATTGAATTGAAAATAACTGATTCGGCATAACATACAATGGCGGTATATTCTAATGACAGTATATTTAAGCATTCTGTTGACTGTACACTTCTGTATGTAATAATACAAATGCCGTCGTGAATGCAACAATTTATTTCTAGCCTGTCAGTTTTGTTTTGTTTAAAATCTCGCCAACATACGCTCGTCAATTTGATTTTAGAATTCCAGTTTAAAATTTAAAGTTTTTTAAAAATTAAAATTCAAAGTTTAAAGTTTTAAATCACAGGGATACCTGCTCTGTGTCTACACGTGCTGCAGCGGCTATGTCTTGTTTCCATGAACGGCGCTGGGAACAAGACATAGCCGCTGCAGCACGTGTAGACACAGAGCAGGTATCCCTGTCATTTAAAACTTTAAACTTTGAATTTTAATTTTTAAAAAAACTTTAAATTTTAAACTGGAATTCTAAAATCAAATTGACGAGCGTATGTTGGCGAGATTTTAAACAAAACAAAACTGACAGGCTGGTGTTTTAGATTTTGGATTGTGTGCAGTGTGACAGCTACGTAGTGAAAAATACACCTGATGATGGCCAGTTACGGCCGAAACATGTACTGTAAAGGAAGAAAAGACAAAGAACTCTAACGACAATATTGAACCTTATCGTTGCATAACAGGCAATTTTTTCATGGGCCGCATAACACTCAGCTTCACGCTTTGCTGCTCCACTTCCTGTACCCATTGAGTAGGAGGCTGGGTTAACCCCAGAGCCTGTCTGGATGCTGGAGAAAAGAGATAAATCTTGCGTCTGCCGGGAATCGAACCCCGGCCTTCCAGCCCGTAGTCCATCGCTATCCTAACTCCTTAGAACTCTTACGTCCCAGGATCAAATAATAATTCAAATAATATCAGACTAGTAAAATATACTATAACATAAATACATACATTTTAAAATATGTTGACTGGTTTGTTAGACTCTGCCATGTAAGGTTATTGCAAGTGATGAACAGACAGTGGGACCTATAAAACTACATGCCAGAATCATTACATATCTTGAAATAAACGGCTCCCACGAACTCTAGGGCACAAGTAAGTGGTATGAAACTTTTTGTTTCGTGTGTCTGTTTGCCAGAAAGCTCATGATTGATGCTCAGTCTCGGCTTCATTAACTTAAAATGCAAAATCTACCATACATATATGTCATGCAATATTTAGTCTTCTGAAAAGTCAAGTAAAATAATCAATATAAAATCTCACATAGAAAATCGCAAGGCAACAACCTGCTTTGTAAATCTGGGCATATATGACAGGATAATATTAACCTTTTAATGAATTAACTTCTTCTAACTAATAATTTTTAAAATTCAAGCGTAGTAACTGAGACCCTATGCTACAAGCCAGAAGGTCGCGGGTTCGATTCCCGATGAGGTCATTGGCTGTTTCAATTTACCTTATCCTTCCAACCGCACTATGACTCTAGGATCGACTCAGACTCTAACAGAAATTAGTACCAGGATTCTTCCTGCGGGTAAAGGGCGACCAAATTCGTAAGGCTGACAACCTCACCGACATCTGTGAGCCGATTGTCTAGAAAATGTGGAAGCCTTGACGTCTCACAACCCTATGGGCCTTCACAGCCTGTTACAGGGATAGCTTCACCTCTTTTGTTCATAATCGCGTAATGATATTTAAGGAAAGGGTCGCTCTTTAATTTGAGCGCTATACGAGATATCTACAGGTCGTACCAACAAATAATTTTTCACTATTGCTGATTTACACAACTTACAATCACTCCACACTAATCTTCTCAGTCTGTTTCCACTATTCTTCACTATCCGTTTCCTGGTAACGGATTTATAACACAGGAACTATAAAAGTCTCACTAAATGACACGCTCCTAATATCGATGTAGTACAGCACACGTAACGTCACACACTACTTCTTCTACATGTAATTCTTCTTCCGGCCACACTGCTTTCCCTTGGAACTTCAGTCAATTCCCATTCCTGTACTCTCTTATATTATCTTGGCACGGACCTCTCACCGAAAACACAGTCCCTCTATTGTTGAATGGCGCAGACCACACAGAAAACATGTGTCACATGTCAGACTGCGATTTCATTGGTCCGCTACCAGCACTGGGCGTGGCGCGGACGACATAAAAACAGCCTCATCTATTGTTGCGTGTTGGACCGTGTTTACAGAGCTGTTGCGTGGCAACACGTTAATCAAATCCGTTACAGTCGAAATGGAGACGGTATGAGAAGTATTGTTGCTGAATGCATAGCCATTCAGTAATCTGACAGAACTTTGTAGACTTCCAAAGAACTTTTAACGGAGGTGTAAAGAATTTTCTGAATAGATCTACGTAGTGTCTTGTGCTAATCATCACACTTAGTTCGTCACTCTGATTAAAATAAAGTAAAGCCGAAGTGCTCAGGGATAAGGAGAAATGTCGTGGTTTGCTTTCCTCGCATAACATCGTTATAAAGGGTAAATCGAGCAGATGGAAATGAGTCGAGTCTACAAAACGTATGGGGGGGGGGAAACATGGAATGACATTGAAATTCGAAAATCTCGTGGAAGGAATCTATGTAGAAGATCATATGGTGTTTAGAAGGATAATAGTATTAAAATTGATGTTGTCTGTAGCTATGTATGGGCGTGGAACTTGGTCTCTGATATTAAGGAAAGAATACGAATTAAGGGTATTTGAGAACAGGGTCTTGATGAGATTGTTTGGATCGAAGAGGGATGAAATAATAGGCTGGAGAAAACTGCATAATGAGGAACTTCATAACTTAGAACTTTCCACCGATTAAAATTAGAATGATCGAGTCAAGGAGAATAAGATGGTCAAGGTGCGTAGCACGCATGGGAGAGAATAGGAATACATATAAGGTTTTGGTGGGAACGAAAAAAGGAAAGAGACCACTAGGAATACATAGACGTGGGTAGGAGATAATATTAAATTACTCGTATGTCATAGAAACAGGATAGGGTTATAAAGACTGGATTCATCTGACTCAGCTCTTGTGAACACGGTAATGAATCTTCGGGTTCCATAAAATGTTTGGAAATTCGTGAGTTTATGAGCGACTGGTAAAGCTAGAAGCTAGGAGCTATGCTGTAACAGGCCGTGAACGCCCATAAGGTTGCGAGACGTCGAGGCTCCCACATTTTCTCTAGACAGTCGGCTCACAGATGGCGGTGAGTTTGTCAACCTTACGCACCGGCCGCCCTTTAACCCGCAGGAAGATTCCTGGCACTCATTTCTGTTAGAGGCTGAGTCGACTCCAGAGCCATAGTACGTCTCGAAGGATTAAGTAAATTGAAAAAGAATCCATCTTATCGGGACTCAAACCCGTGACCTTCTGGCTTGTAGCATAGCGTCTCAACCAACTACGCTATCGCGTGCCCCCTCTGAGCGACTGGCTCTTTCCCAAAAGAGGCTTGCTCTTTTGACTGCGGTAATTAGTTAGCCTGAAAACCTACAAGTTGAACAGCAGGAAACGCCTCGAAAAGCTGAGTAATTTGTAACTGATAGGAATTTATATGTTGCTAATGGATTTTGATTCAAGAAGTGAACCACTTTGAGAAAACTGTAAGCAAGTAATGTGCAATGAACATAGAAGCTATAGCCTGAGACTTGTATTGCAGTAAGAGTATGAATTTTTATCTTCACTACCATTGTACACCGGCTCTGGGGCCCACGCAGACTTTCATTCAATGGGCTAAAGGTGTTTCTCCCTTGAAATAAGACAGTCGGATCGTGAAACTGGCGATTTCTGTGTACGAATACTATCCATTTATAATGCATTTTTCGCCTCTCTCTAAACGTGGTTAGTATATGAACATCAATAATTTATACAAGATCTTCACGACAATGAAGCTTTGGTCTTCTGGGTTATTACGCCATGTATGTATGTATGTATGTATGTATGTGTGTGTGTGTGTGTATGTATGTATGTATGTATGTATGTGTGTATGTATTCTCGCGTATAGGGCTCATATCGTGACA
>NW_019739952.1:603329-679429 GCF_002891405.2 Cryptotermes secundus
ATGTATGTATGTATGTACGTACGTATGTACGTACGTACGTATGTATGTATGTATGTATGTATGAGGGGTAGGCCTCCTCGGCCCTTGCACCGCGACCTACAGTGGTCTATTGTGCTTTATTACACCATGTAGTCTGGTAGTCGAATACTTCAGACCTGAAGATGCAGACAGCAGGATCCGCCGAAACTCTGGGAACATCTGCCAGACTACACGACGCCATAAGCAAGAAGATCACCATCCAAAGAACAATTCAGCATCTGTATAACAGTTACATAACTTTCTTATGTACTTTCAAATGCAGGGGAAATTCAGTTTTTGAAAAAGAAAGAAAAAAAACGTTGTGGAGCATGTCTTCCTGAATATTACCAATTGTCACTGTTCCCTGAGCGACTAACGTGACTAAAGTAGAAGGGTGATGAAGTTCAAACTGGTAAGGGTTGGAATGAAAAGGATTGTGACCTGTTATAATGTACTATGCTAAAAACTCCTGTGAAATTCGTTCCCAATTGGGAACCAGACATGCTGCTTTTGGCCCCCCTGCCTGCCTGCTCCTTTCGGTAAACTGCCCCGTGAAATCGTTAAAGCACACGTGCTCTGGTTTCAAAACTTGCATCGGGTAACATCTTACTACTTTCACCACATTCTGTATCTGATGCTGCCTGGAACCATGGATCCACGTAAGTGTGTACTTACATGACTATTGTGACTATGTCACTATAACTGCAGTACCGGGTGGGGTCTGGACTCATAGTGCCTTATGTGAGGTGCTGTATCAACTCTAAGGCTTTGTAAATTTAATTATGAATGATAGATGACTGGAGAAGTGTAGGTCCCTCAATGGATTTCGACCCGAGCACCTGCCTACGAGGGACAGATGTATACCCCCGTGCTAATTAATATTTAAAGTCGGTTCCAGCTTATTTAACGAAGCTGTATTAACTGCACAGGCTCTTAGCATGGAATGAGTGGGTAGATGGGTGATGAACTATGAGGTATTTGTGGTCTGAGAGCGCTAACGTTGATTTGGAATGAGACATTTGTAGTCTGTTTGATGGGATGTGGGCTGTGTTCTGGTTGTTGAGAGCGCTAACGTTGATTTGGAATGAGACATTTGTAGTCTGTTTGATGGGATGTGGGCTGTGTTCTGGTTGTTGAGAGCGCTAACGTTGATTTGGAATGAGACATTTGTAGTCTGTTTGATGGGATGTGGGCTGTGTTCTGGTTGTTGAGAGCGCTAACGTTGATTTGGAATGAGACATTTGTAGTCTGTTTGATGGGATGTGGGCTGTGTTCTGGTTGTTGAGAGCGCTAACGTTGATTTGGAATGAGACATTTGTAGTCTGTTTGATGGGATGTGGGCTGTGTTCTGGTTGTTGAGAGCGCTAACGTTGATTTGGAATGAGACATTTGTAGTCTGTTTGATGGGATGTGGGCTGTGTTCTGGTTGTTGAGAGCGCTAACGTTGATTTGGAATGAGACATTTGTAGTCTGTTTGATGGGATGTGGGCTGTGTTCTGGTTGTTGAGAGCGCTAACGTTGATTTGGAATGAGACATTTGTAGTCTGTTTGATGGGATGTGGGCTGTGTTCTGGTTGTTGAGAGCGCTAACGTTGATTTGGAATGAGACATTTGTAGTCTGTTTGATGGGATGTGGGCTGTGTTCTGGTTGTTGAGAGCGCTAACGTTGATTTGGAATGAGACATTTGTAGTCTGTTTGATGGGATGTGGGCTGTGTTCTGGTTGTTGAGAGCGCTAACGTTGATTTGGAATGAGACATTTGTAGTCTGTTTGATGGGATGTGGGCTGTGTTCTGGTTGTTGAGAGCGCTAACGTTGATTTGGAATGAGACATTTGTAGTCTGTTTGATGGGATGTGGGCTGTGTTCTGGTTGTTGAGAGCGCTAACGTTGATTTGGAATGAGACATTTGTAGTCTGTTTGATGGGATGTGGGCTGTGTTCTGGTTGTTGAGAGCGCTAACGTTGATTTGGAATGAGACATTTGTAGTCTGTTTGATGGGATGTGGGCTGTGTTCTGGTTGTTGAGAGCGCTAACGTTGATTTGGAATGAGACATTTGTAGTCTGTTTGATGGGATGTGGGCTGTGTTCTGGTTGTTGAGAGCGCTAACGTTGATTTGGAATGAGACATTTGTAGTCTGTTTGATGGGATGTGGGCTGTGTTCTGGTTGTTGAGAGCGCTAACGTTGATTTGGAATGAGACATTTGTAGTCTGTTTGATGGGATGTGGGCTGTGTTCTGGTTGTTGAGAGCGCTAACGTTGATTTGGAATGAGACATTTGTAGTCTGTTTGATGGGATGTGGGCTGTGTTCTGGTTGTTGAGAGCGCTAACGTTGATTTGGAATGAGACACTTTTAGTCTCTTTGATGGGATGTGGGCTGTGTTCTGGTTATTGAGAGCGCAACGTTGATTTGGAATGAGGCACTTCTGGTTTGTTTGAGGGTGTAACGGTTGGATTTACCTGGACAGACTGAGGAAAATCACCAAGAATACAAACAAGGGTAGCGATGAGACGTCTGATATTAGAAATAGGTACATCGAGAATACAAATTTAGTAAGTAAAGGGTTTTACTAATTAAGCACTACGCCAGGAAGACATAGGGGAATGGATGTATAGATCCACATTTTCTTCACCTCGGCACGGGTTGGAGGTAAGTAGTCAGCTTCACGTCCCGGCCGCTTTACTCCCGAGGAAAGGGCCCCGTTACCCATTGGATAGGAGGCTGGGTGAACCTCAGAGACGGTCTGGACGATGTGAAAAAGGGAAAATTCTTGAACCTACCGGGACTCGAACTCCGACCGCTGGGTCGTCAAGCCCGTAGCCAGTCACTATACTGACTACGATATTCCGGCTCCCCGGGCACAGAATAAGAAGCAAACTTGTCCCTTTGCTTAATTAAGTAACCACTACACCGTGAAAGCTTATAGGGAATTGAGGTATAGTTTCACCATTCTTGACCTCGGCATTAGGTGGAGGTGAGTGGTCAAGTTCACGGCCTGTATACTTTACCCCCGGGCTAGAGAGTCATTCTGGACGTTGCTTAGAAGAGAAAAATCTTTCCCCTAATGGTATCAAACACCGGCCGTCCAGCCCATGGCCCGCCGCGTAGAAGGCAAATTAACGACTTCTAAAAGGCTGATTACGTCACTCAGATAAAGCAGCCCTTGTTCCAATCATGGGTCGCTGACTGTGTTCATACGGAAACGAGGGTCGCGTAGTGACAGTTGTTCAAACCTCATGGTTTGGAGCGTTACCGATATACCAGCCTGCACCGGCACACAAAGGGAACTTTAAAAATATGATCAGTTATCATCCCAAAGAACGCCTGGGTGCAAGACAAAGAGAAAATTCAGATTACGTTTTGCAGAATACGTACTGACATTACCAGTTCTGTGATGATAAGCTGAAGCAAGAACCAGCGGAACTCATTTTACGGCGGTTATTATTTTGGGGGTTTCTAAATCATCAAGTTTACCTTCAGTTTTATGTGGGTGTGGAACTTGTCTGACATCGAGGAAGAACATATGCAGAGGGTATTTGAGAAGAGGGCACTTAGGAGAATATTTGGACTGAAGAGGGTTGAAAAATAAAAGTTTGAAGATAATTACGTTATGAGGAGCTTCATAACTTGTACTTATCACCGAATGAAATTCGAATGATGAAGTCAAGGAGGATGAGACGGGTAGGACATGTAGCACGCATGGGGAGAGAATGAGTGCATGTAGGATTTTTGTGGGAACGCCAGAAGGGAAGAGACTACATGGAAGACATAAACGTAGGCGGAAGGATAATAACAAAATTGAGCTTAGAGAAATAGGAGGGGGTGATGTGGATCAGGATACGGACCAGTGGAGGGCTCTTGTGAAAAAAGGTAATAACATTTCGGGAAATTCTTGAGTAACTTAGCAACTAGCGGCTCGTCAAGAAGGGCTCAGTTCCATGGAGTTACTTTAGTTAGTTAACTCATCTGGGAATTAAGAAAAGTATTTTAAGCATTTAAAATATAATATAAATTAAATATGAAAAAGACTCCATGGTTTAGTCCGCAAGCGAAGTATACCGACTGAGCGATCGCCGCTTGTTGGCGAAGTTAGCGGACAGAGGGGGTCGCGTGGTCAGGGCAACGAATCCCGACGGCCGTTAATTTCTGTTTTCTAGACCGGAGACGCTATATCATTGAAATAGCTCAACAGTTATCCTCAGGAGGCTGAGTGGACCCCGTTCCAGACCCACTACTTCTCAGAAAATCTGGTAGTGCCGGGAATCGAACCTGGACCTCTGTATCTGTAGCCAGAAACTTTGACCACTAGACCTCAGAGGCGGTCATAAATTAAATATGAAAAGAGAAATTGGATGAATCACGTCAGCAGAATATCTGCGTACTTGTATAAATTTATTCGTAAAGAGGAGACAAGTTGGTATTATCCCCGCAGTCACTTTCCGAATCACACACAGATATAAATAAGTACTCGTACTTCTAACATCCAAATTTTAAGTTTTCCATCTTTCAGCATCTTATCCATAGGCCTGTGTTACATGGAAGCAGCATGTCCTTGCACTGCCTCGGAATAGGTGCTTCATTGCAGGAAATCTGTAGACATGACCCATCCTGTAAGAAAACAAAACCAAATAATACATAATCAATAAAATTTCGATAACATTTCAGAAGAATACAGTCCCCAGAACGCAAGATTACCACAAGGAATCGTTGAGCTGATCGCCTGCGTTTTGTTGAATTTCAACATCATGTAATGATAATGTTCTTTACCATCCTCACCATACCGCGCCCTCTTCGCGGAAGGGGGCAATGTCCTATGTAATATTCATCTGTCTGTCATCTTCTTCGATCTGATCCAAGTTTGAAGATCTGGAACCGTTATAATACATTAGTAGCGAAGTGTCCGGCCCTCGCTGGTTCTTTTATTTTAAAATGAACTGTGTATCTAACTGAAAGAATGAAATTGCTTATTTGTTATATCGGTCTTGTGAGTAGCTATGCAGCCTATTCGACGTGGTGTCGAAGCTGCCGGTGGACTATACTGAAATGCTGACATATCTGTTATCATAAGCCTGTTATTTATTTCTATGTAACGATCCGCGGAATAAAAGTGGACATAAATCACTTCTTGCGCTGTGAGAACCGGTTATGAACATACAGCGACACGGGAAGAACATTAGTGAACGAAAGGACTATATAATGGACTATTCGGTGATTTTATATGCTAAATTTTGCGTAATGATTTTTTCCAGTTACTTTTATAAGATATATATTAAAATTGTCTAATATATTATATTCCTTTTTGTTATATGTACTTTCTTTCACTTTCGGCCCTATATTAAATTCGTTTCCTTTCATTCATTTCATTTGTTTCTTTATAACACATGATTCTGTTTTCGTAAGATCGTTTTGGCCGCGCCATGGTTCAAGCGGTTAGGAGCTGTGGTGGGTTTTCTCCGAGTATTAACGGTTTCCCCTGCCAATGTTCATTCCACCAAATTCTCCATCATCATAATCACCCGGGGCAGGCTACAATAAGCCAATCAGTGGCCGCGTGCCGAGTGGACCCAGTTGGACTCCACCCCCTACTAAGAGAATTAAAAAAAAAATATTTTGGTGTACAGAACGTTGTAATTTTTTTAGGAATTATTAAACCTAACTGGAAATTAATTATTGTAATTTACAACAACTTGCCGAATACCCTACGCAAGCAAGTAATAAAATACAAGGCTCAGAAGGGTATTTCATAGGTTTCCTATATAAAATTTCGAATGGCATTTTTCCAACTTATTACTATTACTTAGGGTCACTCTATATACGGCATTGAATATATCACTAAATATATTAGATAAAATAAGCAAAATTCATATTTCAACAACGTAGCCACATAAAATATATTACAATTTCTGTGAAGCAATTTATAAGATACATGGAAGAGCCCATGGCCGTATGTAAAATGCGCTTTATAATCATTCAGTTTGGTTAGAAATCAGAGCGGCCAGCAAACGTTTGCAAAAATGTGTGAATAGCCGAGGGGTCCGAGTACGAGTCCCGATAGGGTCAAGAATTTTCTCTTCTCTACGTTGCCTAGACCGGCTCTGGGGCTCACCCAGCCTCCTATCCAATGGGTACCGGGGGCTCTTTCCCCGGGGGTAAAGCGACAGGTGCGTCAAGCTGACCACTGACCTCCAGCTAGTGCCGAAGTCAAGAAAATATGGATCTATACATCCACTCCCCCATACACCTTCATGGCGTAGTGCTTAATTAGTTAAGCACAGGGACAGCTTTACCTTCACCGATACATGAAAAAGTTCATTCATGACCTTATATAATGTAGGCTTTGTTGACATGTTAACATCTAAATGTACGACTGATGTTATACATGCATATCCCACATTGAATTTCACCAGAATCTGATTAACGAATGTGATTACATAAGAAACTTGTTTATAGTCTTCAGAAAAGTAGATTTCGCAATGAACCCATATCAGAATTGACCGACAAGTTTCATTGAGTCTCTCCAATGTAGAATAAAAAAAAAATCTGTCCACCGGTTTCGACGCTGGTACTGCGTCAGACGGATGGAAAGACGTGACTTCCTTAATTCGAAAAGAACGCCTTATACGCACAGTAATTTTTTTTTCTTGGCACTACAGCCCCAGTGGGCCTAGGCCTACCTCCATGAACTTCTCCGTTCACTTCCGTTTACTAGATCTTACATATTCGGTAGGACTCCTTGGGCGGGTGATGAGCTCGTCGCAATGCCTCTACCTGTACACAAACACAGAAAAACGCACACGCACAAACTAAACATCCATGCCCTGAGTGGGATTCGAACCCACGATCTCGGCTTCCGAGCGAGAGAAGACAGTGCACGCCTTAGACCGCTCGGCTACCGTGACCGGCACGCACAGTAAATATGGGATATTTATTCCAAATTACTAGTTATAATTAATGGAGGTGTAGTAAGAACTGTTTTTTACTGAAACAGCAGTAAATATGCTGCGTGTTGACACTTCGAGTTGTACTTCTAACCAAGAGCAGCAGTCACTTCTACTTCTTTCACGGGATAACGGATTTCGAGTGTTTACTGAGACGAGATGGCGTATTCTCTATAGCGACCGCCTACAAGCTGAACGACCGAGGGGTCGTAGTTCGAGTCCTGGTAGAGCCAAGAATTTTCTCTTCTCCAAGTCGTTCAGACCGGCTCTGGGGTCCACCCTGCCTCCTATCCAATGAGTACCTGGGGCTCCTTCCCCGGGGGTAAAGCGACAGGTGCGTGAAGCTGATCACTCACTTCCAGCTAGTGCCGAGGTCAAGATAAATGTGGATCTATACATCCACTCCCCCATTCGCCTTCATGGCATGGTGCTTAATTAGTTAGGCACAGGGGCAACTTTACTTCTACTGAGACGTATACATGTGTTGTTACTTTCCTTTGTACAGTGCTGTGTACGATTATGTGGTACACAGTCTATTTTTATCATATAGGAAGTTTTTCCTTCTTTTATATTAAAGTTTTTTTGACTCGTATATTGACCAGGAATTAATTAAATAATTTTCCTGGGGAGTAAAGTGCGGCCGACGCGTAAGGCTGACAACCTTACCGCAATCTTTCAGTCGATTGTCTAGATAATGTGGGACCCTCAACGGCTCAGAACCCTATGGGCCTTCACGGCCTGGTACAGGGATAGCTTTACTTTTTTTGTTCAGTTTACTATCATCATCATCATCATCATCATATCATTGTCACCATCATTGTTCTTATTTTCGTTTTTTGACATTAAGTCTTCATGTTTTCCGAATTTAGATGTTGGGATGAAGGAGAAAGTGAAAGAAAATTTTGGAATCGGGTGCTCATATTCCTTTTAAAACACCATAACTGACGGTAATTACACTCGTACCCCCTCTTGTCCAGTTTCGCCTACCCCCAGGACCCTCATTTTCCTCCCCTACATAAATCCCTCCCTTCATTTCCCCTTCCCAGTGCGTGAACCATGCGCTATCAAGTTCCCACCCCTTGTTCCCTCCACCGCCCACACCACCAACCCTCATCGTCCGGAATTTTTTTCTTTTTACACAATTTTCGTGCGAGCCGTTTCTGATGAAAGGTTGCAGTTATGTAGTCTATGGCCAACTTGTAGGAGTTGCCAGGAAAGGGGAGTAAAAAACCTTCTGCCTTGCATAGCACCGAGTTAGTGTAGTTTAGGTACTAAGCGAGACCAGTGTGCGTGAAAAAAGTGCGCGTGAATGCGTGGCCGGACGAACGCAGGCAGTCGGGCGGATACAGCCGAGGAGTTGGGAGTAGCAGCGGATGTTATCTATAAAAGTATTTTTGAAATTATTATGTACTGTTGAGTGCGTCGGTATCTTGTGGCCTTTTGTTTTTTCCATCTTCCAGAGACTAGGTTTTTGTGAAACACAAGTGTCACGTTATTGCGAAATAAGCAATCGCATATTCAAACGCAAAGAATATGTAATTGAGGAAATCATTCTGTTCATACACGACTACGACACTCATTAGCATTGAGGAACCTCGCCCTCGCCTACAGACAGGTAAGTTAATATCAACAGCGTTCTTGCGTTTCCCTGGCAACACAGTTGTAGTATGGCCTGGGATGTAATTTTGTTAAGTTGAATACTAAGTGTGCTTATTCATTTCAACAATAATTTTTCCCTGTAAACGAAACGATATTTCCCAGTAGACACCTGTTTCGTTTTTGCCCATACATTCTCGAAGAAAAATATTCCAGTTTCAGCTTAAATAATGCAGGCATTGTTTACGTAGCAACATGCTCAAGCGCAGAAAATCACACTTGTTAGCAGGTGACCTAAATTCAACTGAAATCTCACGAGTGCAGTAAATGGGACCATACATTCATATAATTCCAGTGTGGCGTCAAATAAGCATTCTCACAAGGTCGGCATTGTATTTTGATTCACAGTGTCTCCCACATTCAATGGGACATCATTTGTATATCTTAATCTGGTTGTTGAGTATGACTTGGCACATGAAATAAGGTCCCCAGAGCAAATACCAGTTCGTAAAGAATTCTGTCATTAATTAATATAAGTTTTTATATTTAGAACATATACTCCATTCGGACAGCCATGTTCTTTTCACCATTTGTATTATATGCTGTACAGCATCCCAAAACTAAAAAAAAGTTAATTGTACAACTTTCAAATGTTTCATAGAATGGCAAAATGAGATTTCTGCTCTTCAGCTTTCGCGCGTTCGGTTCTCTGGCCTGATCCGAGTCAGGAATTAATTGGAACGATGAATCCTCAGCCATTCTCTAGGATGAGCAGGGGATTGACTGGACTTAAGGTTTCAGAGTACCACACAGTGCTGGAAACAACAGACCATGTCCATGCCGTGGGAAGGATTCAAACCCGCAACACCGAACCTCACGGTGGAATGGGCAGCATCATAATCTGAAGATCCAGTGGTTGAATCTCGTTTCGGAGACTGGTTGTCGTCACTGAGATTTTTGTTGTCCTGGCAAATGCTGGGGTAGAGGGGGGGCTAGTACTTTAAATTAATTCTACAGCGCTTGCCGCCATGTCCTCTTCAGTGCATATCATCCGTAGAGAAGTAAAGTAAAGGTACCCCTGTATCAGGCCGTGGAGCCCCTTAGGGTTGTGGGATGTTGAGGTTCCCACATTTGTAGACAATCGGCTCATAGACGGCGGCAAGGTTGTCAGCCTTACGCGCCGGCCGCCCTTTACCCCCAAGAATATTCCAAGAATATTCCTGGTACTCATTTCTGTTAGAAGCTGAGTCGACCCCAGGGCCATAGTGCGGCTGGAAGGATTAGGTCAATTGAAAGAAATCCAATGACCTCATCAGGATTTGAACCCGCGGCCTCCCGGCTTGTAGCATAGTGCCTCAACCAACGGCGCTACCGCTAGCCCCCGTCCGTCGAGAAGCCTAGTCTCAACTGTTGGAAGTGTTCGTAAAAGAATTGCTGCTTTTTTTTATTATTCTTGGTGGTGTGAGACTGACTCCACTTGGTATTGCGGCCACTACTGGCCTGTTGTACCAGCCCCAGATGATAGGGGAGGGTGATTGTGAAGCAATTGGTGGAATGAAGATTGGCAGGGGAAACCGAAGTACTCGTAGAAAACCTGCCCCAGCGCCACTTTGTCCACCACAAATCCCACATGACCAGTCGAACCCTGGCGGCCGCAGTGGGAAGCCAGGCACAAAGCGCCTGGGCAATGGCGCGGCCTTCCGTAAATGAGTAGAAACCATTCGGAAATTCAAGACCTGCCCACTTTAGACTTTTTGGGAAAAGTAAATTACAGTGAACCGTCGCTAATCCGGCGTAACGGGAGGGAGGGAGAAGTCATCCGGATTAAGAGATAAATCAGATTAGGGAAGCGAAAGGTGGCGCAAAAAGAAAAACAAGAAACTTAGGACAAATAAATGGAAAATGTAATGACATGAACAGTTCTGATGAAAACAAATCAAAATATCACTGTAGAGCCTTCTTTTACAAACTATAAAAAGACAATACATTTATTCTTGAGAAGACCTAGAAGTTGAAGAGTTGGACTTATTTTTGAACGTAATGATGCAGGATTGAAGAAACTGTCAAGTTTTGTCTCAACAGACAAGTGATTCATCTGCCTTTCTAAATGTCATGCTTCTTTTAAAGTATGTACACAACTGTGAACAGAATTTTTCATATTTCGATCCGGATTAGCTGTCATCGGATGAGCGAGGGTTTACTCTAATTCTACAAATTTCAGAACTTTCGAAACAAAACTGCACAAAATTGCAAGCAACCAAGAACAAGTTGACGTGAGTTGAAAGTGGAATGTTAAAAAAATTAGAAGCCACCGCCCCCGTATGTTACCGAATTAAATATTTTCGAACGACCCGCTCATGGACCACGCACAATCCTGCAGTAACTCACGAACATTGTGTAAAGATGGCAGCACCAACATGAGACTCGGAGGGTAGATGGGAGTTGCAAGGTTGTTGACCAGCAGACGAGAAGGGAAGACAGGAGTGGTTTGGTGGGTTGGCTAGAAACCCACATAGCAGGTGGGCTTCGCTCAAGGTAAGGGTAGAAATTGGGAAATTAATTCCATTAAGGTGTGAAATTCGTATTGCCACATTGTTAGTGTAGTGAAATATTGTTCAGTGTGTGTTGGTGACGGACGGCAGTGTGAAATAGGGTTCATCTTTCGTCCCTGCTGTTGAGGATACACAAATCACTATGGTAGAGAGGGTGTTGGTGGTGGCAGAAGGGGGGGGGGGGGAGTAGATATTCTGTCTGGCAATCGTCTGGGACGGCTTACAGGGGTGCGTTGTTGTGCTGAAAAAGTAAAGAATAGGAATCCCCTACGATTTTCCATTGACCTTGAAGTGTCTGGTTATTAGGGAACACCCAGATGTATTTTCGCACACGCTGATTTGTTGTTGCCAATAGGAAGAGGCGGTGCGTAAGAAGGAAGGATGTTTTGTTGTGATGAGTTAGTGAGCTATGTTCTTATGATCCAGTCACAGTTTCGTTTTGGTATTAGTGCGTGCTGTGTGTGTGAGAGGACTGGCTGCCAGAGGGACCGCCATTACAAACGCATCATGCCCTTACGCACCATTACGTAAAACCTCGCGGTGTGAATGTTATTAATTCGAAACAAGAACAAGTCCTTATTTCGCAGATGTCACTATCGTTTTTATGCAGCACAGAGAAATTATGGCGCTGGAGCTTGAATTACCATTTGTGTTTGTTTTCGGAAATTGGTTTTATTAATGTTTTCTTCATGAATTTTTAATGTATTGAAATCTGGAAGACAAGAACGCAAACCTCTTGACCTTCCTAGAAATATCGATTTTATGGCATAAAGTCCACCTTCAAATTATTGACGTGCGCTAAAGTTACAGAAGAACCATTGGGTTATATTCGAACATAAAATCTAAAATTCAGATGCAAGATTTATTCAGCGGAATTGTTATTGCAGGCACTATGTTCATATACGTACACGGTTGTTTATTTCTGCCAGTATAGCGATTGTGTGTCTGCATGTCATGAATTCCTTCTTCGTGTCACAGCGAACGAACTGTCGTACTGATTTTCAGCGCGATTCTCTTACATGTAAAACAATTTTGGCCAATGTTGCCACCTCTTGTATTGTCTTTTGATGTTAGATGTTAAAGGGGCCGTGCCTCATCAGATGCTAACTTCGATTGTTCATAATATATTTTGCTCCACTTTTACTAATTTTCTGGAACTGAGCTTAGCTTGTGCAAATTCGAGCATAAAGTTTATATTCAGTTATATAAAATTCTATGGAAATCTATGCACGGTATTTGAACGTTTTCTAATTTGAAGGTCCAATTTTAAGATGTATTTTTTTGGAATTAGAACATTGCAGTTATTTTATTGTTTGTGAAAGCTCTGTGTATATTTAGAATGTTTTGTGGGTAACTGTGTTATCTGTTGTGACTAAAATGTTTCATGGATAAAGAACATATACCGGTTTCTGAAATGTGTTGTTAGCTAAATGTGGCAATTTCCAACCGACGATAAGTCTAATATGTGGACACACCAAACTGATATGAATGATGTAAGTGCCAGATACAGAATCCGTTTTCTAGAGTTTATAATGCTGTAGTCATGTAAGTAATTAAAATATGCACAGTACTACGAATAACCATATCGCATTTTATTTCGACCTGAACACTAACTGGTAAACTATTATGAACAAATGGCCTGTGAAGGGAACATTCCATTTGTTGAAATCCGTATTCCCATAATTTAAGTTATTGATTATAAGGTTGTTTAGAGACGTTGTTTCAGCTTCGGGGGTCATATAATGTCAGCTCATATGGGGAGGCAACCATGAGTGTTGAGTTGGTAAGAACTTGGAAGCAGGCAGTTGTGTATTTTGCGAATGAGCTGTCCCGACATTTGCCCGGGGAGAAGGATCGGCCAAGATGGACCGTACTCGGATCTGGTATCTCCGAAAAACAAGTAGAGGCCAAACCCTTTCACCAGCATGCTCAGAATTGCCCTTCCAAAGAGCGCCGTGTTGCAGTAAATGTAGGTTTCTAGTGAATAAGTGACTTTTATAAAACATTAGTAGCATGAATAAATGAATGCAGTTATACTTATTTATTTTTTATTTTCCGATATCCATTTACCTGTGGTTTATTTAACGATAGTGTCAGTAGCTGAGGCTACATGACATCAAAACTTTGACATATACATAGGGTCTAGATCAGTGGAAATTTCTGGGATTCTGCAAAGGCAGGTATTTCTGTGATCGATATTTCTCTCTGAAACACAACGAAAAACACGCAATTTAGTGCTGATACCGTCTGACCCTCATACATACACCAAACAGACTTGTTCCGCGAGAGAAGTTATAACTTACTTGCTAACACACATGCTCTTCAAATGACTTAAAGGGAAATAAAAATTAATTACTTTAAGATAGAAAAATAAAAATTACTTCATATAAGAAAGGGAGATAGTGTTCTGCAGTTCCAGATGTGCCTAATAATAATTAATTATTGAGATATAATAAGCAGACTGGAGGATTGAGTTCACATTCAACTATCTACTGTTAGTTAAACTTATTCAGAATCGCGACAGGATGAAGCTGCATGGATAAACCGTCACTATTGGGGCTTCGCCTTACATTGTTACTACACACACTGAAAGAAGAGTAATACGAAGCTGTGTATATGTATGTATAGCTCATTTAACATATGCTTCAGAAGCATATTGTGCGAGTAATAGAACGCTGCATTGATTTCAACCCAGTCTCTACTCAGGTAAGACTTTCTGCTGTTCTTTTCTTTCTTTTCTCTTCTCTTGCTGAAAAATTGATGCAGACGTAGTTAACTTGTCATGACTGAGAATAACAGAGTACTATCAATTATATTTAAATATATATATATATAATATAGGCCTGTATGTAGATAAAGTCAAATGGGTGGAAGCTTTATCTAATTATTATCGCGAATAACGTACATCTGTCACTGGTGCGTTCGAAGACCGCTGTTAATTATTGAGTATTCAATTTCGGAAATATACGCGTAGCGCCCCGTTTATCTATCTTGAAAACGGCAAGACTCGTGGAAAAGTTACTTGAACTTAAAATAGTTTAGTTTTTGTTCATGTGTTATGTACGAGCCGATCACAGTGGCCGCGCGGTCTAAGGCATGAGAAGTCTTAGCCCTCTCGAACTCTGGGGTCGTGAGTTCGAATCCCATTCAAGGCATGAATGTCTGTCTCTTCTTATTCTGTGTTTATGTGTAGGTAGCGGCCTTGCGACGGGCTGATCCCCCATCCAAGGAGCCTTACCGACTATCTGAGTTTAAGAAACAAATGAAACGAAGCGTTTCGCGGATGTCCTATTCTCCAAGTGGGAGCAACAGGAATACAAATAGGCAGGCAGGCAATGTACGAAGCATTTTTTTCCGTATGATACGTATTCAGCGAGCTACGGTCGAGGTACGAGTAGACATGCATATAAGCGCGTGAGTTCATATACAGTGCCCATTATTTTTGTCCGGTTTAACAAAATTTGGAATGTTTCGACGCATTTTGTTAAAACTTCCCAGTATCAAATTTGATGAAAATCCGTTCATTGGCTTTTGAAGTATTTCGTGCGTACAGACGGACGAACGAATGGAGCAGACTTAGTAGGGAGTCTGCAGGATTGGAAACGCTTCTGCGAACATTGGATAAATATGTATACTCTGTGTGCACTAAACATGGCTCTGAAGCTGATGTTCGTTATTGTGGTACATCAGACTTCGTTACATTTCACTTCCTTTTGCTTTGATCAGTTAATAAAGGGACTACTTGTTTATGTTCAGGAGTTGATTTGAATTAAGTTGGAAGAGGTTTCAAACGTTCTGCCTACCATTTTTCTTTGTCTGAGTAACAATTCATGCTGTGGTATCAAAGGAAAATATTCACACAAAAAAGTATGCGGACCAGTACTTTAAATTACCATAATTTATGTAATTCCTGATTTTCAGTTTTCATCATTATTAAGTTGTGTAAATTGCCAGTGGCTTTCATATTTCTTACATTTGTTAAAAGTAATTACTGTGGAACCGATCGGAGTGACGGTCTAGTGCCTCTGCCCGCACAGACACTGGGATCGTGGGTTCGAATCCCACTCGAAGTATGGATGTCTGCGTTCTACTCTGTGTGGTCGTGTGTAAGTAGCGTTCTTGCTACGGGTCCAAGGAGTCCAACCTACCGTCTGTGAGATCATAATTTTAGATTAATTCTGAATGGAAACAGGCCAGAGAGCTTAACCCTTCAAGGCAGAAGAAGAAGATTTTCAGTGGACTGAAGTAACGTGTTGACATTTCAGAATTTTAGGCAGTCTTTTAGTACGGACTTCACTTAATATGCTTTTAGCGTATTAGGAAATACATCCGTATTAATCTGTTATGCTTCAGCGTTGGGAAAACAGTCTGTTGTCCCTGCACAAATCTTAATTTTCTGACGAATGGATCTGAAACAACGGCAGTTACTTTAAAGTCTGAATTTCTACATAATAATATACAAGGGCCGCGCCATAGCTCAAGCGGTTAGTCGCTGGCTTCCCGATCCGGGGTCTGGTCAAGTGGGATTTGTGGGGGACAAAGTGGCGCTGGGGAAGTTTTTCTCCGAGTACTTCGGTTTCCCCATGTCAATCTTCATTTCACCAATTGCTCCACAAACACCCTCACCTATCATCTGGGGCTGGTACAGTAGGCCAGAAGTGGCCGCAGTACAAGGGACTTAGTACCACTCCACTAGCAATAAAAAAATAATAATATACAAAAATTTAGCTCCTGCCTCATAGGAAACGTCTTACGTTTCGGCTGCGAAAACCAAGTGGTTAATATTGTTTGGGGAAACAGTCGCTGCTTATTGTGAGAACTCTGTAGTCAGAATGCGGAGGTTTAGTACGTTAAAGCAGGTGGCTTGTGTAGTTATCACTGGGCTTTGCAGGGTGCAGTGCCGCGCTACAAACAGTTGCTTGCTCTGGCTCATGCAATGGAAAAACTTTAAATCGCAACGGAACAGAGCACTTGGAGAGCGCGGTACAGATTGATTTTTAAGTTATTTAACTACGACATTTCAGGTAAAGAGGTTATATAATGTTGAATAGCGTGTAGATGGTGGTCGTAGCCTGTTTGAAGATACATATTCACATTGACCTTGAAAGAACGACAAAACTCGCAGAAGAAAACTTCGGTTAGAAAAGCTGGTCTCGTATCAGGCAACTACTTTATACTAATCTGGAGTAATATAATTTCGCCAACTTTGTTTGTCGTAAGCAAAAATGCGAAGATAATATTAAAATATATCTTGGAGAAATACGAGTAGTTTTTTAAAAAGTGAGCTGGATTGAGCTGGCTGAAAACAGTCTAATGGTGAGATCTCGGAATAATGGCGATGAACCTTTCTGGTTCCATTATGACATTTCTTGAGCCCATAGAAACTAATACCAGGGAGTTAATGTAAACATTTTATATGCCTTTGTAACGTTTTAATGGGTGCTGTAAATTTAGTAAAATTAAGGGTGGTAAGATATTTAGTCACCCCTACTGATATAAGAGACGGGATAGCTCAGTCGGTATATCGATGGGGCTACGGCATGGACGGCGCGGGGTCGATTCCCGGCACGGAAAGGTGTTTGTCCTTCACAGCGTCCAGACCGGCTCTGGGGCCCATCCCGGGGGCGATTTCTCCAGGTGTTAAGCGGGCGGGACGTGAATGCGACCGCTCACCTCAATCTAGTGCCGAGGCAAAGAATGGTGGAGGCATATCCCCATTCCCCGTATGTCTTCATAATATAATGCTTAATTAATTAAGCACAGGGACAACTTTGCCTTATCTATTGATGTAAGAATTGAAGTTATTTGGATGAACTGCCTTTGTAAGAAAGAAGGAAGTAAGGTTGGAAGGGGTGAACCTGTTTTAGCTGGCTCAGGATAGGGTCCAGACTGGCTTTTGTGAATATGTTAATGACTGGATTATTTGAAAGGATGGAGTTTCTTGATTGACTTTTAAGATGGAACTGTAACCATGAGGTTTCTGAGTGGATCAGTTAAATGTGCAACACAGTTGCATCTTATTCCTCCACAGAATAAGTTACTGCGATATACTGAGATGAAACTGATTTTGTTACACACCAATGAGGATGTAATTTCATGTTCTGCTATGAAAAAAAAGATTCACACTCTCCATGTAACTGACTTCATGGAGCGAAGCCCTCTTTGGGAATCTAATAATTGCTTAGTCATTCTAGGAAATCATCTTTCATGGAACCATAAGGTCATTACCGTGTTTGCAGGAGCAGGTCTGAAGCCCTGTACATAATATGCTGTTTTCTTTCGACGAGGTGTGGTTAGCGCCGTTCCTAGCCATCACGCTGGAGGACCACCTCTCGTCGGCTGTTCCCGACTAATTTTTCATTATACAGAGTGAAACGAAATTCGCGCACAACCTCTCCATAATTTGATTCCTTCTTAAAAAAGTAGAAAATGTAATACAGCTTATGTCCTAAGACGCTTGGGTTACGAGATATAAGTCACCATCAGATGGGCTAACATACTTCCCAGCAGCGTTTATTTTTTCATGACGATACATAGTGGACTAACACACACAGAGCATAGCTGGGGTCAATTCTGATATCATTGTCATAGAATACATACTATACGGGAAATACTGCGACATGCTCTTAAGGTTCGGCCAACACAGAGCGCTACGCCATGTTCGCTACGTACGCTGTGTACACTCTGCGACGCAGCTAACGTAGGGAACACAGCGTACATAGCGTACGAAAGTCTGTGTGGCCGAACCTTTAACCTTCGGTACCTGTAATAGTCCGGCTTGTACTGCTGCATGGGAATACCCGCTGCGTTGCTGCAGGTTCAGCGATTGGAGCAGCGTCTCCGTGAGGCAGAAAGTGTAGCACCTAGGGCACTTGTGCACGCAGGTCGCCCACGGATTGTACGGACACCAGCCAGTGAAGATGCCATAATTACAGCTGTGGAACGAGAGCCGTGGAGCAACTCACGCGATATCGCACGAGAATCGGGACTACCCCAACCCAGGACCTCGAAGTACTGCGTGACGATCAGTTGCATCCACATCACTGCTCGTAGAGCGCCTATCTCTTTCCAGATGATCGGCTCTATGGACACAGTTTTGCGAATGGCTGCGACATCAGCGCACTGCGATGACAGACGAAGCATGTTTTACGCGTCAGGATGAGTTCAACGCCCACAACACTCACCTCTGGACAATGGATAACCTTCAAATTATGGGCAAACGTGAGTATGGTTACCACTTCAGCGTCAGTGTTTGGGCTGTAATCGATTGGGACATTGTCGTGGTTACCGATCTGACACGTGATAAGCTGACTGCTCAACAACATAGTGATTTGCTGGAAACTCTTCTACCGGGGATGCTTGAAGACGCGCCCCTATCTGTGAGGCCGACGGTGTGGTGTGCGCACGATGGAACTCCTTCATAATGTGGGGAAGATGGCCGGGTGTGGTTGAACCTACTTATCCGGGAAGGTGGATTGGACACCGAGGGCCTATTGGATGGCCTCCTCGCTCGCTGGATCTAACTCCGGTGGATTTCTGAAGGATCGCGTGTATGCAGTCCCTCCCTGGCAAGACTTAAGCAGATATGACAACAGCTGATGCCAACATGTTGCAGCGCGCTGCCATCTGCCTTGAGATGACGGAGACCGCTTTGAATATCTGCTGTAACGTAGAGGCGCCAATGGTTTGATCGTTTGTTACCTTGCACCACTTGTCGGTGACATGTATGTTGAAAACTAAACGTCATAGGACATATGTTGCGCAATATCTTCGAGTTGTATTTAAACAAGATATCACAGGAGCCGGAATAGTGCAGTCGGTAAAGCGACTGGCTACTGGCTGAACGACCTAGGGGTCGGAGTTCGAGACCCGGTAAGGTCAGAATCTTCTTTTCTGAACGTCATCCAGACCGGCTCTGGGTCCCACCCAGCCTCCTATGCAATGGGTACCGTGGACTCTTTCTCCGGGGGTAAAACGGCCGGGGCGTGAAGCTGACCACTCACCTCGAACTAGTGCCGAGGTGAAGAAGGTGTGGTTCTATACATCCACTCCCCCACACGCCTTCGTGGCGTAGTGCTTAATTAGTTAAGCACAGGAACACCTTTACGTTTTATCACACTATATAGAGCTTATGCGCAAATTTCTTTTCGTCCTATATTTGCAGCTACCCTCCATATGTAGAAATTTGTTTCCTCCGTCTGCAACCTGAGGACGTACCATCCCTAGTTTCAACAACACAATTATTGTTATTAGGGCGTTAATCACTTGAGAAATGGCAAGAATTGGAGTTAAGGTATATGTCAGGAAAGTGTCCACATTTTGGGCTGGAAGAACTATAATCCTTTTAGAGGTCATGATTGCTAATTCAAATTTCGGCAGGTTAATGTTGTAGCTCGCCGGCCATGGTAGCCGAGCGGTGTAAGGCATGTACTGTCTTCGTTCGCTTGGAAACCGGGATCGTGGGTTCGAATCCCACTCAGGGCATGGATGTTTAGTTTGTGTGTGTGTGTGCGTTTTTCTGTATTTGTGTACAGGTAGAGACCTTGTGATGAGCTGATCACCTGCCCAAGGAGTCCTACCGAATGTGTTAGATCTAGAAAAACCGAAGTGAACGGAGAAGTTCATGGAGGTAGGCCTGGGCCCACTGGGGCTGTAGTGCCAAGGAAATAAAAATGTAGCTCATTATGTGATACTATATCCTCCCCTTTCCTTCCCACATCTACCTCTGGCTCTCGTTTATGATGAAGATAGCACAAGTGCTGCCTTCCATAGCGTTTCCAGATTTCGAAGCCGTCACTAGTCTTCACCAGCTTTTACTGAAGAGCAGGTTTTGTTAATATGTTACTGTACATTTTGTTGGAGCAATTAAATACCATTCTTCCATTTATAGTTTGTGCTTTTACTAAGACACAGATGATTTAAAAATATGGACAGCTTAATGTGTCAACCTTCATGACTATTAATTGATTTTACAAAAATCTTTCACAAGAGTTAATCAAAATACGCTGTGACAGATAATGGACAGCTCTCCATTCCAAAGCACCGTATAAGAGTGTAAAGCTTGTGAATAGGTATAGGTACCACAACACAAATGAAAACGAAAAATTAGTTGCAGAAGCTCAGTAGCTACCAACGCGTAAAACATGGGTGAACTTTGTCACCCACACTTTTAAGTACTCGTATTTATGTTGATGACGTACCAAAACATTGCCAAAATGTGTTAGAAAATGACTGCAATGTTATAAGGGTCTCCTTTAATGGCAGCTTTTTTATTTATGTATGACAAGGCAAAAACAATATGTGAAGTTGGTTTACAAAAAGGCAAATTTGAGTTGTTCAAAATCGTGGGGGAAATAGAGCAGGAAAATATCAGCTGCAGAGACAAAATTCTGGCATTCCAAGGTAACCAATAATGGCAAAAACTGCGATAAATGACAGACCAGTTAAACAAGTCAGTATGTTTAAATACTTAACCATATTAGCACTTTTAACATGAAATTAAGTAATTCCCATTATGTATGTGACAAAATTTAAAGATTGCTAGGTGACAAAGCAAGAACAGCGAGTCTGCTAAAATTGTATAAAATAATGGCTGTAGCCACACTGCTATGTGGGCCGGAGTGCCAACCCTAACTGAAATGAAGTTCCAGAGGACTGCTTCAGGCTATAGGAGAACAGGCCATGTCAGCAATCAAACACTCAGACAAGAACCAAAATGTAACAACTCAGACAAAATAGATGAATATAAAATAAATTGATTCCAAAAATCTGAAAGAATGAAAAAAAACAGATTTGCTAAATGATTTAACCAGTGTACATGAAAAGACAGAATAAGAAGAGTTGTACCATACAAAAATTAATGGCCTAATTCCAATATAAACCTTGAAGTCAGAACAGACTAGTAAAACTGGCACTTGCAGATGATGATAGAGCTCTCCTGGAATGTGACGTCAGGAAGTCTTCTAGGTATTTACCGACCTTTTGGATGAATGTGCTGCCTGCATGTTCACAGTATCAGGTCACTGAAGTTGGAAGTGTACTGTGTGTTCTTGTAAAATATCGGCAAACATCTACCAGACTACACAGTGTTACGTTCCAGAAAATAGCAGTCTTTATAGTTGCTCCCATTAGAACTCCACATCTCAGTATGATGACTTTTGGGGCCTAGGCACAACAGAATGTTACCTTTACCTTCCACTTCATGAATAGTAAGTGGCTTACACAGAGGGAAAATTTACTTGTGGCTTATACATTGTGAATAAAATGAGGCTTAGTCGCTAGGGTAACTTCACCAATACATATTATCTATCATGTTTATCCACCGGGGAAAACCTATCATGGCATGGATCATGGGCTTATTTATATGAGCATGTAAATTTATAGCTCAAATTATGCTTTTAATTTCCAAATTTCCCACACTGGTTCATTATATGATCTTTGATCCTTCCCAGAAGCATCTCATAAGGCACACTGTATTAGAATTAAAAACAGAAACATCTTCATGTTGTGGGAAGCAAAAGGCTATGAGCCACAGTTTTAAGAAATGGAAGAACTGTAACATCGAGACACATTGAAATGTCAGCTGACAGCAAACACACAACTCATATACTTTGGTATAATGTTTAGGAATTGTTTTCGGAATAACGTTTGCTGTTAGAAAATGTCCATATTTCAAGTGTCCTCACAAAGAGCTAACAGTCTCGTAGTAGCAAGAAAATAACATTTTGTCATTTCATCATGACAGTCACCAGTAGTTTTCCATACTTGACTTTGTGTTTTCCACAGTAGTGAACTGCACACGAAGTAAGGGAATCGCGATAAATTGTTGGATAACATTCTTCTTAAAACATTCATAAGTGCTATAAGTGAACCCATTCACAAAGTAAATAAGCGAAAGGAACAGAAGCTTCATATTTTGCAACCAGAAAATAAAATGAATGGTATGGCTTTCTATCTTTGGCTTTGCTTATATGTAGCTTTCATCTTTAAAACTGCATGTTAAAGCAAACCAGTTAATGCTGCAAAGCATTTAATGAGCATAACAGCTATTCTGAAATGAAACTGCTCAATTTGTTGCGAGACGGTTAAAATCACAGTTTATCTTCAGAATATATTCTTGCCAGTTTTAAGTCTCATTCATTGTTTGCCTGCCATTTATTCGATTTATTTCTGTACGTACTGACCACATAATTTGGCGTTTTACCAGTTTTTCTTGACAGTGTTGATATTTTTCATGAACTTCCTTTTTATACAGAAGATAAAAATGCTCACAACTTTCCTCCCTCTGAACAAAATGAAAACAAAGAAACTACCAATATAAAGACAGTGAAACTGTGGAAATGTCAGTATGTGATAATTCAGAGGATTAATGAGCATCACTTATATTAAATTTGAATGTTTTGCCTTATCTGCAGACACATCTGCTTCAACATCGTGTTGCTGAATTGCGACACACTGCTGACATAACAGCAGTGGATCATTTCTGAAGGAAATCCAGCCAGTTCGGCACGGCTCCTTTCACCAGCAACAAGATGGGGAGTGCAACACAGCAGTATTGTCTGAGGTGGAACAACCATCGATCCAATTTGCTTGCTGTGTTTGACGAGCTCCTCCGCAATGAAGCATTTACAGATGTGACACTGGCTTGTGAGGGTGGTACTTCTGTCAAGTGCCACAAGATGGTATTGGCAGCATGCTCATCCTATTTCCAGTCCCTTTTCACAGAGCTCCCATGTAGGCATCCTGTTGTAGTGCTCAAAGATGTAAAATATTCTGAGATGAAGGCGATCCTTGAGTACATGTATCGCGGAGAGGTGAACGTTGCTCAGGACCAGTTGGCTGCATTGCTCAAGGTTGCTGAAGCACTGAAAGTTAAAGGTCTTGTGGAGGAGACAGGGCCCCTGTCTCACACGAATCCTCCCAAAGATCCTGCTGACCAACATCTGCAATCTCACCAACAGCAACATCAGCATCAACTTGAAAGACACAGAGATGATGACCCCTCTTCTGCCCACTCTCCTCCTAGCATTAGTACCTCCACAGCAAATATGTCCCCTCTTCCACACAGTAGCAGCAATATTTCACCACCCCACTCATCAGGCATGCCAGGTCCTCCATTTGAAAAGAACCCGTATAATCTTTATGGAAAGTCTCCTGTGATGGAGCGTGGGAGCTCAAGAATGAGCCTCCCAATGTGGGCCATGCCAGGGTTGCCACTCCCCCACCATCCATCCCCAGTTCCAGCGCCTAGCCATCCTCATGCAGCTGCTGCTGCTGCCATGCTTAACAGTTGCTATGAGGCAGCTGGCACGGCAGACATGTCCCCATTGAAACGGAAGAAACTTCAGGGTCTGTTGATGAGCAGGGATACACCAATTTTGCGCACAGTACTGGGACAGGGACAGCAGGGGCAACAAGTTTCACAGGGACAAGCAGAATCCTCTCAGCCCATGTCCCTCGTCTGTCAGCCGGATAGTCATAATGAACGCATCCATTCCAATGGATCTGCGCATGATACAGAAAAGGTAAGACTGATACAACACCTAAACAGTGTAAATGCCAGGTGATGAGTCATGATTAATAATACGTAGGTTGACTGTGTCTGTCATGGAATTCATGTCAAGCCAAACACCAAACACTGTCTGTGATTGTCAGTTTAAGGAAGAGTTTTCTATCTTCTGATCGACCCACAATACTTTGAATGCCAACCAGTAGACATCTCACATTTCTGTACTCTGTTGATGTTCTAAAGGTTTAGCCTAGATTCTGTCACAAGAATTGAAAGTAAATGAAGCCAGGCAGTGAATTATTCATACAGTCAAAAACGGTCATCAGCAAACAGAAACTTGCATCTCTTTGTCTGTATCAGTAATGGCAGTAACTATATGCACGTTACCTTGAGCATTTCAGATCAGCATCTCTAATTTTTTTTTGTAGAAAGATTATTTTTGGTTCCTGTTCAGAGGTGGATTAGAATGCTTCCACCATAGCCTTGCGAATCATAGAAGGTGATGAGATGAAAAGGGAATCCGGTTCCTAGGGGTATAACTGCGCCACCCTGTCAGTGGGTGACAGAAATACAGAGACCTGGTCCTCCAGGTTATGCAATGCTGATGATCTTGCTCAGTAAAAAATATATTGCTGCAAAATCCAAAAAAAGTGGAAACCTGATTGCTAATCTGGCAGAATCTTCTAAGGAAGGCTATGGCCCCAAAACGGCTGTTTTGTCTGTGATATTGATGATTATTCTTATTTTTGGATAAACCCTTTACAAATGTTATGCAGAGTGGGTAGTTGTTTCTAAATGCTTTTCATTGTTCATGGCTTGAGTTCAATGTTCAAGGTGTGATGGCCACACAAAACGATTTGGTCAGAATTACAAGTAACAAATGTTTCAAACAGTAAGTTCCACATTATGCTTACAGCAATTTGCAAGTAATATGCAGGGATTTTTTTCAGGTACTCGAGCTGATCATTGGATAGCTACCATGAAGGAACCCACGCATTATGGGCCAGCCCACTTATGTATCTCCTGAGCCCCACATTGCTTTCTGTACTTTTTGTGTAGGATGATTGGTGTTTCAGTCAGACATGTTATTACTTGTATTGAAATAACATGTATGAGATACACCTTGGAACAGTTAGTGTTCATGTACAGTACCTGTGTGAAAAGTGGTTCTGCAAGAAATGTGTGGAGAAGATTATGGCATAAAATTTTAAATGTGAGACTTTCACATAGAAGATTTATTCGTAGGGTTTCAAATAAATTAAGGCAGACGGGATTGTTGCTGAACAAAATAACCGTCTTGGAACTCTGAATGCTCACTGAAGATAAGCTAGATGAAATTGATGTTGGGCTCAAATATTTTCTTTGAAAATAACTCAGATGTCATGCATAGGACATGGAGATTTCCAGATTGCCAGAATGAACTGCTATAAAACTCCTGAAACTGAAACAGTTTAAGACAACAGTAGTTGCAGGAATTTCACCTGTGTGATACCACTGCATCTTGCAGTATACTATTTATGATGATAAAATCAACTGTTACCTGATTTTCTTGCACCTCTGATTCCTAACTTCTTCCCTAGATGGGCGTGAATAATCACGTTCACAGTTCAGTCACCTTTACTTGTTGGATCCCCTCTAGGAGACTGGGCGGACTGCAGATAAGGATTTCAGAAAAGCCTTTTTATGAAGTGGTCTTACGCATAACATGGAGAGTAGTTATGACCAAGGACGTTTGACTGTTATGTTGAATTTCTCTGTTTTGCAGAATTTGAAAATGGAACCGTCATTAGACGAGGCGCGTTCCCCATTCACTGATATCTCCATAATGGATGAGGAAACAAGTGAAAAGGTATGCCACTGATCTTGAAGTGATGTGTCTGTGTCCTATTATTTTCACTCTCTTTATGCTGCTTACCTTATTCATATAAGGAAAGTGTCATTATTGTGGTTAATGTATTTTATTTTGTAGAGTGTAAACAGAAATGGTGATTATGCAGACTCTGTTTTAGCTTCCAATTTGTAATGATAAATAGTGAAAAGTGCGAAATATTGTATACAGTTAAACTTTAAACTTCCAAACATTCTGTAATAAACTTTTTTATATGTTACCGTCTAATAAGCTTTGGCAATGATGTGAAACTTACAAATTGAACATAAAGTATACGTGTATAGTAGTACTAGCAGAAATTATGCACAGGAATTTGTCAGTAAATTATATAATTATTAATTTATACATCTTGATGCTTAATTAAACTATGTAAGATTTGAGGCTTCCGTGAGAACCGGTAAAAGCAGACTGCTTTTACCGGTTCTCACGGTCTCTTCGCTTGCAGATTTCTTATATTTTTTCTTCTACCCTGAAGATGGAGGCGATACGTTCCTCCGAAACGTCGGTTAACACCATATATACACGGTGCCAAATCCCAGAAGACTGCTTTCTTCTTAATTATACTGCTTGAAATATCTGAAGGAAGGTAAACATAAGTACTTCACAGGACTTCTATGTTTGTTTCAAACTGCAGATGTGCCCTCATATTTTTCACTTTGAAATCAGCATGTGAATGGAATTGAGGCAGATTTTCTCTGGGTACTTCAGGTTCCCCTGCCAATTTTCATTCCGCCAATTCTTCATATAATCACCCTTTGATGAACACTATAGAGCCTTGATACTGACAGCGCCATTAAATAACAAAAGATAAAAAAATGGCAAGGAAGTATCACAGAAGAGTCAGTACAGTACTCAAAACATGTGTTTGGAGGTGAAAGAAAGGAATCCAGAAATGCAGTTTATTTACGATGTGAATTGTCTTGGGATTAGGGTCCAGTGGCAGGCCTTTGTGAATACAGTGATTAACGTTTGGTTCCATACAAGTAGGGTGGCCAGGTACTAGCATAGGAATTGTAAATAGTGGCTAAGATCTATCACAGAGCTTTGAAGTGCAAATGATCCGGAAGATGCTAGTGACATCATCTGACAAATATGATGGTATTTAAAAGTACAGTACAATTTTGTCCATAAGGTAGTGGGAAGAGGATTTCTATATTTAAAATAGTAAAACGTTTGTGAGTTCTGGCATAGCTCAGGCAGTTAGGTGCTGGCTTCTTACTGCCAAGGTCTGGGTTCAGTCCCAGCTGACTATGTGAGATTCATTAAAGCACAAGAGACCACTGTAGGTCGCGGTGCAAGGGCTGAGAAGGCCTACCCCTCATACATTCATACATGTGAGATTCATAGTGGACAGAGTGACATTGAAGCAGATTTCTTTACAAGTTTCTTCAGTTTTCAACTGCTGATCACCATTTTATCATTGCTCCCTACTCATCCACTGCCGCCTCCTGAGATGTGTGATAGCCAGGACCATGAAGTAAATTACACATAACTCAGTTTTCAAGTTGAGGGCTTCACTTCTACCCAGCAGTTGACTGGTTACAGAGTAATGTACTTCTTTCAAGTAAAACTTGAAAACTCAAATGTGTGCATGATTTCATATATGCATGCATGCATGCATGCCTCATCATTTCTTGGGCATAGTTATTTGAAATAAGCTGTGATCATCTCTTCCCAAGTCCCTTTTTATCTCACCATTCGTTTCGATTCACTGTCACTAAGTAGCTCAAGAATCATTCACACCGTAATGGTGGTTTAAGTCTGAATTTCTTTATTAATGTAATGCACTGACTCAGTTATAAACAGTATCTGTATAATTCCTAAATTAATTAGCCAGTGCTTATAGGTTTTTCTTTATTAATGTAATGCACTGACACAGTTACAGACAGTATCTATATAATCCTAAATTAATTAGTCAGTGCTTATAGGTTACACTGGAATGGAAACAATGTTATTCCATAAATAAGCATAAGCATCAATGCCCTTGTCTACTCAACTGGCATGATCATTCAGTACTAAATGACGTTTTCAGTTGAAACAGCATAATTAAATAGTTTATGTAATCAGTACTCAGTCTTTCCAGGTGAATGCCAGGATAAGACCTTGAAAAAAAAGTGACATGCCTCCTGTTCATGTTCAGTCTTTTGGTTCAGCCTTTCAGTATAATCTGACCCATTGAAAGAGTGCCCACAAATCATTCACTCAGTAAGAGTGGATTAAAATTTAATATATGACAAATAAAACGAAACCACAATTCTGTACATCATGAATTGGCAGGTGCAGTTCCTACAGTTTAATTTCAAATGCAACTTTTATGTTCAAATACTACTGAATAATTTGTGTGCTTACTGACTACTATAAAATTGATGCTTCTTTTTCTTGTTCCAGAATAACAAGGTAATGCTGTCTCAGTCCTTCCCAGGCGATGTCCGAGGTAAGACAGAATTTTTACCTTCTTATTTATAAATGGGAGTTGAACTCCGATGGGGAGAGGGGTATGATAGAACTGTAAATATTGGTCTACTTACAGGCAGCTGAATCATGGCAACAGACGTCTTTTGTTCTTTTGGTTAGGCTATCTAGAATATATTGATTATTTATGGAATTGGAAAGTAGATATGCATGTAGTTTGGATGGGAAAAATCAATAACATTGCGATTCAGGAAATCCAATTATTCATGAAGCAGAGCTACAGTGATACTGTATAATTCCAAAAGCAGTAAGAAAATATACTTGTACATAGCAGTCTTCCATAGTGGAATGTACTGAAATGTCTTACACAACCATGGGCAAAATCAGTCACTGTTCTGTGACTATTATTAGCTTTATTCTGAACATTGAGTTCAATTGTATAGTTGAATTCGTTTCAGAAGTGACATGTTTCACACCTAATAGCACAAACTTTATAAGTCAAAAGAAGAAAATTGAAATAAAAGAGCATTTATTTGCCAACCGTGCATCATATTTAAATCGATATGGGAATGCACAGGTTACAGGGCATTAGGTTAAAGGAGAATTAGCAATAAATTTCATGACAGTTTTAGTTTTGCTGTATTGTATAATGATACATCAAAACTCTTGTATATAACTGGAGTTGTTCAGTCTGTGATTGGCTTTGAATTAAGTGAATGAAACTCAGTTCCCAGAAGGGTGGTTTTGGATCCCATATGGCCTCCTAGCCAATGGGTATTAGGCAATCTTTTCCTGGATGTAATGTGGTTGGAATGCGAAGCTCACTCTTCATAATCCAGCACCGAGGTCTACAGTGTATTTAGCTTTACCTACACACTTCCTACATGCATTAATGGTGTCGATCCTAGGCACAGGGATAGCTCATTCTTTTTATAAGCTCTTTGAACTGAGCAAAATCAATGTATTTTTATTAGGCCCACTGGTTCCATAACATGGCAGTATACTTGTGAAGAAATGGATCAAGACCTTTTGTAATTGTCTTTCATGATTATGAGTTATAATGACAGTGAAAACCCATTGAATATTCTTCAGTTTTAAGTTTTCCCTCATTTAATGTTCAATTTGAAGGATCCCAAGTCAGTAATCTCATTGTTAAATTACCTCCACTTAAGGTTTTGTCCATTTTAATATTCCCAAAGAAACTTTGATCAGGGGTTTCACTATGTTCTGTAGGAGAACTAGCATCAAGAGCCAGTAACTGGACTAATTTGACTGAAGTGTGCCACCTTGACATGGAACACTGTATATGTATATGGTTTATCTATGACTACATAGGCTTGAGTATTATAATGAGTGATGAAGTGTGAAGAAAACCATGATGAACCTCAGACAGGAGAGCTGGTGCCATTGAGCTGGACACCTTCTGAATACAAGTCTAGAAATACTATGCCACCCTGCTTGGTAGAAACAAATTTATGATTAGTGACCTTCAATAAAAACATTGAATTTAAAAGTAGTACTTCTTTCCTGTTTTGTTTACGAGATACAAGTTCGAGTTTACGTGGCTGCGCAGTACATACACCAGTTCTTATTCTCTCCCAAGATCCACCCTCAACTCGGTCTTCGATTTGTAGCCTGGTTTGGAATCCGCGCTGCATGGTCTCTTGGTAGGCCCTAATCTTAGCCTCTGTCTGTTGGTTCTCATTTCTTCTTAACCGATCTTCATCTGGCCTCAAGCCTTTCATAATTGGCGCTTATTATTATGTTGGGCTTTGTTCAATTCGCCCATCAGCTGCTCCAGACAGTCCTGAACTGCCACAGTGGTTTCATTTTGAGAGGCCACCAAACCAACAGTTCAAACCAGTTCAGTCAATCGGTCACTCTAGTCACACTCCTGACAGACTGTTAAATTGCTGCTGGCCTTCGCCAGCACAATGATTCTTTGTTCCGCATACTACCAGACTCATGATCCTGTTTTACTCTCTGATGGCTGTGGGAACCTTCAGACAGCCACTGCAATTCCAATCCTGCTTCTCTCGGACAGTCAGTTACGCAGCTTCCAGGCAACAGCGTGCACACTTTGTCACTCTCCTTCCTTCTTATTAACATTAGTTAGAAGTCTGGTTTTGTTTTCCGCATATCTCAGTACCTTGAATATATATTTTTACTGTGGTACTAAATTTATTAACTTTTGCAAGTCTACTAATTATGAAACCTGCCAATTGGGTTCTAAGCCTTTCAGGTTTCAGTAAAGATAATCTGACATTTAGAGTTAGTAGTGCCTCTTTTAGGGGTGTGAAACTTGGTCTCTGACGTTAAGGGAGGAACATAGCTGAGGGTGTTTGAGAACAGGGTGTTGAGGAGAATATTTGAACCGAAGAGAGATGAGGTGACAGAAGGTTGAAGAAAACTGCATAATGAGGAGCTTCATAACTTGTACCCTTCTCCAAGTATAATTAGAATGATAAGTCAAGGAGGATGAGAAAGGAATGGCTTGTAGCATGAATGGGG
Organism: Cryptotermes secundus; assembly: GCF_002891405.2. Classification (NCBI taxonomy): domain Eukaryota; kingdom Metazoa; phylum Arthropoda; class Insecta; order Blattodea; family Kalotermitidae; genus Cryptotermes; species Cryptotermes secundus. The sequence goes on from NW_019739952.1 coordinate 633,754, forward strand.
GAGAAGAGGAATGTGTATAGGATATTGGTGGGAGAGCCAGAAGGAAAGAGACCACTGGGAAGACCAAGGTGTAGGTGGGTGGACAATATTTAAATGGATCTTAGAGAAATAGGATGGGATGGTATGGATTGGATTGAGCTGGCTCAGGATAGGGATCAGTAGAACGCTCTTGTGAACATGGTAATGAACCTTCGGGTTCCATAAGATGCTGGGAATTTCTTGAGTAGCTGCACAATTGGCAGCTTCTCAAGAAGGGCTCAGCTCCATGAGTGAGTGAGTGAGTGAGTGAGTGAGTGAGTGAGTGAGTGAGTGAGTGAGTGGGTGTCTCACCAGGCTTAGTACTACTGTGCCTTTCTGTGTCCCGTACAGTGACTGGAACAAATGTTGTATTTTCGTGTAGCTTCCTGTGAAGATCATGGCACTGAACTCCAACTTTTATACTCTTTTGATTTCTTACCTTTATAATATCACCAGAGCTATCATGAAAACGTATGCAGTGAAAGGAAGACTATCACCAAATGGTATAGGTTCCTGAAAGTTTGTACGCTAATAAATGGTTGGAGAATATTCAATTCTTGTTATTCTTTTATTTTTTAAAAATGTATAACAGCATGAAAGCTGTGTGAAATTTGTATTTACGTTTTTGTTTGATTGTGGCAGTTAAGTAGATGGTTATTTCAAATTTTGTATGAAATCTTGACATAATAGTCTCTATAAAGCACAACTAATGAAAATGTTTGTTTTTTATAACGTTTCTCTTAAAAGGAACTGTTATATAATAATAAAATTGCCAGTTTATAATGACGATCTTATTTTTGTGTTCACCAAAAATAATTATTGAAAGTAGCTGTTCTTTTCCAATGTTTCTTCCTAAATAAAGTGTAGTAAAATAATGAAACTGCTCCAGTCTTCTCTGATACCTCTTCCAACTTATCATCTTAGTGCACTGCAAGAAACAAAGACTGAATTGTTCTTATTTAACATTAAATTCAGATTCTAAGAAGTAAAGAGTTATATCACATCAATTTTTCATTTGATTTATTATCATTAAGTACATACTCTGAAAACATAAGAATGTGACATGACACATCTTTTCTATTTACTGTCATTTTACTGAATAGTGGTCACTTTATGCATTGTGATCAGAAATGAAGAAATAGAGGAAGGAAATGGAGAGACAGAAGTATTTTATATTTTATATTGGTATTGGCATTGGCTTTGGGGGAGAATTTCCATTACACTAAGCATTCATACCACTGCTAGTCCACTGTGCAACCCTGACATTTCTGAAAAGTGTCCTGCATGTCATTCTAGAGCCAGAACTATCCTGAGTGAAACCTTTCTTATATTCATTGACTCCAGCCATGTGTACTTATTGATTGATTCTGTGTCTAGCTAAGCATGGTAACATTCTTACAAAAGGCTAAATGTGAAACTAAGGTTTTTAGGAAATGTATATAAAATGTAATATAGTATTACTATGTACAGTGTAGCCATTGCCAAGTGTATACTTCTAAAAGAATGACTGTTTGTAAAATAAGAATTTCTGAGCAGAGCTTCAGTCTGTATGGTGAAGCTAGCATGAGCTACAAATTCATAATTACTGTGTTTAGTGACACACCTGTGTAGAACTTCCATTATGACAGATTGCAGCTGTTAAATATGCAATCTGTGCAATTTTAAATGTTGCACCATCACCATATTTATAAACTTTTAACATTTAAATCATCCTTAACTGTCCTCTGTAATTAACTAAGTAAGCACTGCCACGAAGGCATATAGGGGAGTGGATGTATAGACCCACGTTTTCTTGACCTCAGCACAAGTTGGAGGTGAATGTTCAGCTTCACGCCCTTGCCGCTTTGCCCCCAGAGAAAGAGCCCCCAGTACCCATTGTATAGGAGATTGGGTGGACCCCAGAGCTTATTTGAACAACATGAAGAAGTGAAAATTCCTGACCCCACCGGGACTCGAACTTCTGACCCTTGGTCGTCCAGCCCATAGCCAGTCACTATACTGACTGCGCTATCCTGGCTCACAAACCATCCCTGGTACAACATTTATATATATTGTCACATGTATAGTGGTACTAGTGACGATAATGACAGGTTGTAGTTCAGACGATTGGGTTTATTGGCACTTTGGTTACAACCTCTTTCAATTACACTCAAATTACAGCACTATCACTGATTTACACATGATAACAGTCTCCATAAATTGCACACTCCCAATCCCACTGCACTATAGTGCACATAATGTCTTCAAATCACATGACAAACTTCCTGTTACTGTTACTTTGCATAAATCAAAGGAAAACTGTGAAAAACTATTATTAGAAAATTCACTAATCAATTTTTGCACAGGAGCACTTTCCGTGGATTTAATTTTAATATTCTCTTTGTGTATATTAGTGTTCAAATACTGAAGCACTTGAAAGCGTTTTTCACAACCAACTGTTTTCTCACAACCTCGGCAATAAAGAATTTCCTTATCCGTACTTATCATCTCTCCTTCAAACTCCCGCTGATACAGCTGTAATTTAGTTTTCTGACTTACTTTCACTTTCGGCATGACTACAGAAAGCTAAACAAACTTAACTACAGACTAGTCAGCACTAATGTGAATGGCCCCCAGCTTCAAACGAAGAAGCGTAATGAACCTCGTGGAGACTTCTGAAATAAATAAGTGAAGTCCCTTATCGGTTGAATAGTATTACGTTGATAGCGGCTACATGTGGACGCTTCCAACTGATCTCTTTGCGGCCACTCTGATGGTATGCGGATGAGGCAAGTTATGAGTAGAGGGATCGGGGAAGTCCCGTCCTGGGTATTGCATCAGAAACATGAATCATGACGAAATGTTGAGTCAGATATGCAACATATTCTAATATGGAACAGAAAAATTATATACACATGACCATGATTGAAAATTTGAACATAAAATTAAAAAATATATATGATAAACATTTCAAAAAGGAAATATGCAGTATAAATAGAGATCTTCGAAAATATGATGCTTATTCATAAAACAGACAAAATATGCATTTATATGCACCATCAAACCATGTCCAAAATTTAAGAACTGAAGTAATTCATACATATATCCAAACGAGCATACTTTCTGGTGCAAGAAAGAAATATGCATTTGCATTAAAATCCGGTCTCTACTCATTATATAGCCTCCGCACTGACCACACACAGAAAACAGCCTCTATTGTTGTGAAGGAGTGTTTACCACGACACCACATAGCAGTAGCTGTGGCATTGACTGCATAGAAAAACACCATGCTTCCGTTGTTGCCTTGCTTGTATTCGGTCTCAAGGTGTTTAGCAGTCAGTTACCTAGCAACACTCTGGCCTTCCACGTGTACCACCATACACATGACAATATTTACTTTTTCAAGATTTCTCATACCTAATTTCAAAAAAGGCTTATAGTCATTGATATCATTCAAAGAGCTAGATGCAGGTTTTGTTTTGTATTCTTAAAAAGTATGATATAACCATAATTGTATATTTTCCAAGGATCTGTTGCTGCTCCAAATTTGAGACCCAATGTTAAGTGGTTTAGTGCTGTATACCACCTTTGTATTACGAGGGTCGTACTGAAAGTCATGAGCAACAATGTTTTGTAAAGTAACATGGTTTATTATTGACAAACCAAATACACCACCTCAATCTTCAGACCTTTCTTTATTTTTCCACATAATCGCCACTTCTTAGTACACATTTTTCCCAGCGTTCTGGGAGTTTGAAAATTCCCCTTCTGTAAAATTCTGTTCCAGCCATCCGAAGACACTGACGCACTGCTTTCTGAATTGCCTCCCTTGTCTCAAAACGTTGTCCACGCAGCTGATCCTTCACAAGTCCGAAAAGATAGTAGTCTGAGGGTGCGAGATCAGGGCTATAGGAGGGGTGTGGAAGAACTTCCCACCCCATCTTTGCAATTGCTTCCAATGTGACCTTTGTGGTCTTCGGTCAATGACCGCAGGACGCAACGAGCACAAACTTTCCTATAGCCCAAGCTTTCAATCATCTCCTGTACTGCACTGTGCCCTATTCCAAGTTTTCGGGCTATTGTGTCCACAGTCACACGCCTGTCATCTTGAATGATCTCATCCACTCTTTCCTTGTTGCGTTCAGTTGAGGCTGTTCGAGGACGACCGCTCCGAGGCTCTTCTTCGATGCTGGTTTTCCCATCTTTAAAATGTTTCACCCATCTTCGAACATTGCTCGCACCCATGCACACACTTCCATAAGCACCCTGAATTCAGAAAGCAGTGGGTCAGTGTCTTTGGATGGCTGCAACAGAATTTTACAGAATGGGAATTTTCAAACTCCCAGAACGCTGGGAGAAATGTGTACAAAGAAGTGGTGATTATGTGGAAAAATAAAGAAAGCTCTGTAGATTTAGGTGGTGTATTTAGTTTGTCAATAATAATGCATGTTACTTTACAAAAAATTGTTGCTCATGACTTTCAGTACGACCTACGTATTTATGGTAGAAAACTTAAAGAGTGAATAGATGAGGTCAGCTTAATGTTCGTACCAAGTCTCAAGAAGATTTTGTCAGTTGGCTTAAGTGTCATTAGTTGGTAAAGAGACACAGATATGATACCAATAAGCTGTAGGTTAAAATCAGATGGAATAAATTGGCCGATTATCTTCTAGACATAAACATGGATTTAGTCTGTTTCTTGAATAAGTTACCAATTTGAATTTTCTGCACCTGTACTGTATGTCAGGATCAACATACTAGAAAAAGTTAATAGAAGAAAGGAATGTGTTGATTCATACATGTAGCAAAGCCTTGGATTGTTGACTAAATTAACATAAAGACTTTTCATAATACTGTCATGATTTAGGGGACTATGGCTGTAGATGGGGGATGGGTTGGTTAATGGATTTATTGACCACTTGTATACACCACTCGGAACTACAGTTTACGGATCACTGACACACACAGATTAGTGTCCTCAGTCTATTACAGTCTCCACTAGCCGTTTCCAGGCAATGGCTTCTACCAGTGACAGTTGTTCAGCTTCCCACATTCTGGTCCTCTTGTTACAGCCGTCTGTGCAAAACTCTTGTCAACTGACAACTAACTGGGTCCCAGGCTGGTGGCCATTTCACACTAACTCCCTAGTCTTCTCTTCACAGGCTGACTTTAAACTGACAACTACGAACTGAACTCTCTCACTCACCAACCAGCTACTTCACGTAACTTCACTCAACTGAACTGCTGACAACTGACTGGAGCTTGGCTTCTGTCCTCATTATATAACCCTGGGGCAAACCCAACAGAAAACACCAACTCCAACAATTCTTCTATTGTTGATATGGCAGTTGCCTAGCAATATACTGGATATTGTTTCTGCGAGAACATGTTTATCAACCTTTACTTTTTTTTTTTTCGCATAGTGGGGGGTGGAGTCCAGTTGGGCCCACTCAGCATGGCAGCCACTGATTGGCCTATTGTACCTGCCCCAGATGATTATGATGATGGAGAATTTGGTGGAATCAAGGTTGGCCGGGGAAACCGAAGTACTGAGAGAAAACCTACCCCAGCGCCACTTTGTCCACCACAAATCCCACTTGTTCAGACCCGGGCCATCGTGGTGGGAAGCCAGCGACTAACTGCTTGAGCTATGGCACGGCCTAACCTTTGCTTAGAAATGGGTGTTTGTTTATTTGACTATTGCATACCAATGGCTGTACTCGTCCATTTAGAGGTCTCTGCCCAGCAATGGTTCTGTATGCTAGAATATAAATTGACCAGTGATCTGAATGCATATAATTTAATCTAACCAAGCCACACATAACATCAGTGCCATAATGTCATTATTGGAAATACTGTGATATTATATTACTTCCTGTCATGTGTTAGGCTGAGACTCAGGAATTTGAATTTTCTGCAAGAGTAGGGGCTTGAATTCCTTTCTCTCGTACTTCATGTAGACTGGCTTCGTGGCCTAAACGTCCTTTTGTTCAGTAGATAGTGGGGGCCCTTCTCCAGGTTTGAAGCAGTCAACATGTGAAGTTGACAACTCATGCCCAGGTTAAGAATATGTGGAGTTTTATCTTCACTTTATTTAAACACTTTAATGGTATGGTAGGTAGATGCACAGATTATATGCAGTCCATCATTCCTCCCTGCTGGGGTGTGGAACAAGCCATTGTGTACAAATATATACAATAATGAAGTCACAACAGAACATGATATACTGAATATTACATAAGTGAGAAATTCCCAATAGTTATTTCTTAATAAGTACTGCAGTTCCACATATATAATTAAGAAGCTACTATTAATTATATAAGGTTTATAAATTCAACAACAGAACAATGGAAATTTGTTTTCAAAAAAGGTCTTGACTGCAGTTCAGATGAAGCATGTGTACCTTTCAGTGCTTACTTAATGACAGAATGGCAAGCCCAGGGCTTTTATGCATATGTATGGGAGCTTGTTATACAATTAAAAAGTCTGGCATAATATACACCTGTTTTGAACACTGAAGGACCTATGTAAAAAATTCCAACACTTGAGATTAGAAACACATGATTTGCAAGAAGTTTTCTATTTGTACATTTTTCTCTATTTTTCCAAATAACCAAGGTTTCCTAGGGCACTGGACTTAATGGTCATGCTATATTTGCTCACAATCAGAAGCAAGTGTTAATGTGCAACATCACATAAATGAAACCTTACATGGTTTACTTCTGTAAGCACTGCCCATAATAATATTTTCTTCTGTGAAAGGAACAATTTGTTACCTTTAGTTGAATTCCCCAGGAGATTATTGTACCATATGGCATGACAGTTACATACATACATACATACATAGCATTCCATAGATCCATGAGTTAGTCAGATGACCTACCGGATGTGGAATTTGTCAAAAATCATACAATACATATATACATGCACAATTCAATTTCACATAAATAGTAAGGATTTCACAAAAGTAGTAAAATATCCATCATAAATCCATACATTAACATATACTAGATTTTTTTTTTCCTGTGTTCCAAACAAGAGAAAACATTACATACACTTTATGTTGTTTGGAAGCATAAATTCCTCAACAGAGTAAAAGGAGTGTGTAATTAAGTATCTCTTTAGTGCTACTTTAAATTGTCCCTGTTTATCTATAAGAGTTGTGATATTTGGTGGTAGATTGTTGAAGATTTTAATGCCAGTATAATATGCACTCTTCTGGAAACAAGAGAGGCTGGCAACTGGTCTGTGAAGCTGATTTTTATTCCTTGTGTTGACATTGTGTATTGTAGAATTGGTTGGAAAAAATTCTTGGTTTTTTACAATGAAGATCATTAAGGAGAATATGTATTCACATGGGAGAGTTAAGATCTCTAGCCTCTTGAAGATATTTTTACATGATTCTCTTGGTTTAACACCAGCCATTATTCTAACAATTTTCTTTTGTAAGATGAATATCTTCTGGCTGTAAGATGAGTTACCCCAAAAAATTATTCCGTACTTCATTACAGAATGAAAATAGGCAAAATAAATCAATTTGAGAGTCTCAGTATTGCTGACATGAAACATGCTTCTAACTGCGTAGCATGCTCCACTTAACTTAGGGATCAATTTATCTATATGGTTCGACCAACTTAGGTGGCTATCAATTTGCAAGTTTGTTAAAATGTGTGAAGTGCAATTTGTAGGTTCTGCACTAGAAAAAATAGAAAAAAATCTCATTGAAGTTGACTTTGGTGTTATCTGGGCTGTATGACTTTTGCAGATTTCATTGATTGCCAGTTTGGCGATGAATAATAAGTTCTAGCATCCTGTACAGATTTATTATACTAACTTATATTCTGTTGGTCACAAAGTTTCATGAAACTTGTTTTGTCAGTATTTCAGGTGGGTGCATAAGAACTTGATGATGAGATTCAGGATATTGTTTGATTTTACAAAATTGTTTTCACCATCATGCTTAGGCACATGAGCAGACCTTAGACAGCCATATAGAACATTTCAAGTTTTGATATTTAGAAGAAGCCTGCATACGAGTTTTTTTTTGGGTGGGGGACAAAAAGCCGATTTCTAGAGGTTAGTTGTAAGACTCAGTTAATATATGGGAAGATAACAATAGATCTTAGACACATAGGATGTAAATAAGTTAACTGGATAGAATTTGGTTCAGAGTATGCTCAGCTTGTAGGCTTCTATGAATATGGTGATGAACGCTGCTTTCCTTAGCAATAGGGAACTGCTCAGTCAACTGATTCAACTCATGAAAGAAGGTACTAAACCTTAGAGTTTGTATGTCTTAAATTTGTTACAAACACATAAATCACTGAGTGGTTACCCCTCATTCTTCGAACTCAAGAAATCCCATGTCTAGTTCGTGAATTTGAGATATTTTCTGATTTTCCTTAGTCTCTGCAGGCAAATGCTAGATAGTGTCTTAAAATAGGCCATGGCCAGTTCCACGTCTTTCGGCAGTTCATTGTCCACAGTAATCTTCCTGCATGACCTGTGTAGCTAAGAAGTGAGATTATGTTCAACCCTCACTGCTACCAGAAATTTTCAGTCCAGAGGGGAAGCAAAAAATTCTGCATGATCAGGATGCTTTCAAGCTGGCTACCATGAGGAGATATGGTTCATTTTGACAGCACATTTACATTAGAGATTAACCATGACATTAACCCTACAGTCCTCTTCTTTCCCCTCAGTGCTACAACACAGGGTGAGCTTTGGCATCCTGAACAATCCGTCTCCATTCGTCCATCCAATCCGAGGCTGATTGTCAGGTTTCTGAACATTTAATTTTCCCGGTGTGAGGTTGTTAGCCTAATGCCTGACCCCCAACCTGGAGGACCATGGTGTCCCTCTTCATTTGGCTCCTACCCCTTGACCTGTCCGGCATGGGTGACCTACCAGTAGCTATGCTACCACTACAGGGTCTTGGGAGCACTCAAACCCCACCACCAAGACAAGGTGGAGACACCATCAGTGGGGCTACCCTACAGTAAAATGTTAAATTAGTTGAGAGTACCTATATTTAAAGTGCATGCTATTGTTCTCCCTAGGTGTATCATCTGGCATTGCAACGTATGTGCCGACACAGAAGCCGGAATGGAAGCGGTACAAGCAGTATACAAGAAATGACATACTTTCTGCTATTGAGGCAGTTCGCAATGGAATGTCTGCTCTCCAAGCTTCTCGGAAATATGGTGTTCCTAGCCGAACACTGTATGACAAAGTGAAAAAAATGGGAATCACTACAAGCCGACCATTCAACAAGCGTGGTTCCAATGTGAGTGCTGGAGGGAGTAGTTACTTCCCCTATAGCAGTAGTGGGGGTAACGGTGGAGTAGGGAGTAATTCCTTGGGAGGTGTGTTTGCTGTGGGTGGAGGAGGAATGTCTGAAGGAGAAGAGCAAGTGGTGAATCCATCTCCAAGTGGCGCAATTATGGAGCCATTGTTCCTGCAACATGCACTAGATGGAATGAAGCGTGAACTTGGTGACCGGGAAACCATGGTTGCCATGGCTGCAGCAGCTGCTCATGCAGCATCATCGGCTAGAAGTGGAAACTCATCGTCGAGTCCAGGGGAGAATGGCAATGGTCATTCACCGAGCCCAAGTCCAAGTCTAATAAAGTACATACGTAGCCACAATAGTTTGACTCCAAGTCCAGCAGCTGCAAGCAATGAACTGCTTATCCCCAGCAGTGGTAATGATGGAATAGAAGATGAAGAGGATCAAGTGGAAGACTTGTCAGTCAGTCGGAAACCTGAACCGATGCGTGTTATCATGCCTCCAATGAACCCTACAGTTGCATCTGCATCCAAAAAGGAAGACATGCATGAAGATGATGTTCGGGAACATTGTACCTCTGATGAGTCGCGTAATACATCTATGGAAATGGCAGAAAGGGACTGAAACAGGGATGTATATAACTTGTTAAATGAAGCAGAATTTGCATGCACTTGAATAGAATTATTAAAAATCTTTCAAGTACATGTTCCTCTTATGTTTCCAATGGTGCAGTGGAAACATATGCCATAGTTTTATCAGTCTGTCTAAAGACATGAAAACTCTTGCGAACGTTCTTAAATTCAAGTCTTATATCTACTGCCTAGCAGAATTATGGTCCTTGAGGATAAATTTAATTAAGACTGTATTGGTTTCAGTTGTCATCTGAAAATTTTTAGAAATGCATGAAACTTTACCACTTATACTCAGTTATTTATCCTTTCTTCTGTGTGGCTGAAGGCATACGATTTATGCAGTTTGAAGAGCTCGGTACTTCCATATAATAATGCCATCAGGTGAAACCTACTGATTTGTGCCCAGCCAGATAGGGACCACCTCTGTCAGCTGGGCCCAACTGAGTAGATTTCACCTTAAGACAGAGACAGGATCCAGTCTCCAAAATTTTGTATATTTTAAATAAATAGAGGATGATGGATAATGACCAGAAACACAATAATTGTATTCATTTAACATCATCACAAATTTGAGGACAAGTATGTTTATTGATTTGACAATGCAAGGTGCCACACAGGCACTGTTGAAGGTGGGAAATATACATAATATTACTGCAGCCATTCTGCAGTTATGTGAGTTAAGTAATTCAGACAATAGCAAGAGTTTTCTGTATTAAATCCGCATGTTACAGCACATTAAGAGAGTTGTAGCATAGTCATTGTAGCATGCAAGTCCTGCTTCCAAACCACATAATACATGTTCAGCACAAACCAAACACTTCACTACCTCACTTCAACAGCCACCGTGTTCTCTTGACTGGAATGGGATGAAGCATTGTCTTGTCTCATTTCATTCAAGTTCTGCACTGACAGTATATTCTCTGAAGACTGCCATATTTTTTATTATTAAAATAGTAGCAATTTTCAGTTTTATTATATTTACCGTTTTTACACATTATATTTATATACAACGTTTAAAGACTGTTTTTGTGCAACTGTGAATTCAGTGCAATATTATTTATGTTGATTGCTTGTAAGAAGTTTATGAGAAATTGTCCACACTCTTAGCAGTTGGGAGGAAAATCCAACTTTGCGTTTTCTTTTCAGTTTTTTCCAGTGATATTTATAATTCCTTCTAAGTGACTTGGAAATGCTGCTAGAAAAGTAGGTATATATGTAACACATTTTCAGTTTTCCTATTGTACTTCATTGTGAGGAAATTGTGATTCTTTATAGATTTGGCAACCAGGGTAGTGCTTTGTTCTTTATCTACATAGTTGTTTGAGATTTCACGCCTGAAAATAATTTGTTATTGGTGATTTCCTTTAATCCTAAAATTTATTTTCAAACTGGGATTATGAGATGAAGTCATCTTAAAATTGGAAACTCTGATAAGAGCCACAGTTAAAGGCATATCAGCATCTAGCAATGACCACTGCACCTGCACAGTGTGAATGCCTGATCAGCACATAATTGTCTTTTATGGTGAAACAAAGTTGGAATCCTACTAGCTTGAGGAGGGACCATAATAATGTAAGACTTATACGTATCATGTGTAATGTTAAAATGTTCCTTTTAGTATGAGGGAATACAAATTATAAGACTGAGAAAACACATTACTGTATTGTACACTGTAGTTCATAGTTCTGGCCATAAGGTGGAGTTGGAGTCACATTGGAAATTCAGTGTTAAGGCAGGCATGAATATCAGTCTCTCAAATTATTTTGCTAAATGAATGTGCTTAGTACTAATGTATTTTGTACTTCTCAGACCACTGATACAACAGTATTACAATATCTTGAAGCAGAAACATTTTTGGAAACAAGTGAAAACAGTGGAGACAGTGGTCATGCCTGGACTCTTTTTCTCATTTGATTACTGAAATGCAGTCTCATATCTTGACAGAAATTATTCGGTTTACATGCAGGTCCTTCATACACTGTTTACTTCCTTCATTTGTTAAGTCCACATAAGAATCTGAAAAATTGTAACTGAGGGAGCAAGGGTAAGTACATAACATTAATAATACTGGAGCAAAGAAGTGTTTCACTTGTCATACTATTTTAATGAAATGCTGTATTGTTTGTATATATAAGCTGCCCAGAACTGAGAGAAATGGTACAGGTTACTGGCCCCAGTTGCTCTTCCTAATAAAAAAGTTTTTCCATTGTGATTCCACTTCAGAGGTGTGGCCATCCAAACTCCTTGTTTGCTGGGGTTTGATCTGATGAGACTGACTTCATTATTGTATTGCTCTTGTCACTTGCTCTTTTTGCTGTGGAGAATATAAGGCTTGTAGGGACAAGTTTCTTTTCAAGGATACGATGGGATTCGCAGAGAGATGTGCTAGGGTCGATGCAATTTTGGCAAATGTCCATGCATCTTGGTTATCTTAAGCTGTGTGGTATGACAACCAGTATCCAAGAATAACTACTATGACAGATATTTGCTGCATTTTACAGAAGGAGCTCGAAAAGCAGGAAGTGTGCATGGAAAGAAAATTTTATAGCTTGTAAATAGATGATAACATGTAGATTGTAAGTTTATTATTTTGTAGCTGAAATGCATTCATTAAAAAATGGAAGCAGGTGCTGTTAGCAATCACAAAATTAGATAACAGTGTCATAAATGACATATTATAAAACTTCTGTTAATGTGATAACAAGAAACATTACAAGAATAACTGAAAATGTGAAGGGTTGCTACAACCCGCTGTTTGCCATCCTGGCAACAGCAGCTAATGGAAGAGCTAGTTTTTAAAACCAATGACATTGCCTTGCTTGCAGTTATTATTGAGTTTTGGTTTCTTGATGGATTGTTTTATTATTTACATTTATATAATCAAGGTTTTGGGATGGAATGTATATTGTTTCTTTTTCTTGAGCTGTTATAGTGATATTCGTTATAAAATATGTAGTGTTGTATCTGTACAGTATAATAACATAGGCGGGGGAAGGGGGGAAGGCATGTGAGAGTACCCAGTGTGTGTGATGGGTGACAGCCCATTACTCATATAACATGTGTCACTAACCATTGTTTGGGATTGGTTTTCATTACAAGTGTGGCTTATCAAATAAAATTTAGAAATATTAAAAAAGTAAAAAAATGCTTTTGGCATTGTTGTTGCATAATGTAGGGTAAAGGCTCTTTACATATATCTAGAACACAAGAATATGGCGCCAGTTGTTAGCACATCACTATTGAGGCACTATTTTTCTGATTTTTCCAGCACACTGAAAGTTAATTTATTGAAACTTCTGTGTGTTATATCAGACAGAACATACCTTCCAACAATTTGCAATAGCCATGCAGAAAGGAAAGGATTGATAGTATACCAGGATAAGTTCGTTCATCTCTGAAGTTGGAATTTGCAACTTTGTTTCCTTTATTTTTATTCCACTGCTGTGATTTTCTAGACTGAGCACAGCAAAGCTTGTCATGAACAGCTTTCTGTGTCATATATACATCATTTCTATATTCGATCAGAGAACAGACTGATTTTATGCTTGTCCTGTTAGCCCTGGGTGTTGCTGTGTTCTGCATGTAAGCTACTGGATAGGAGTCTCTTGATACACATAGGGAGAGCAGTCAGAGGCCAGTGATGTAGTTTTGTACTAGTTTCTCTCAATTACCAAAAACTGTTGAAAAAGCAAATTGAAGGGGCATGCAGTGTTTTGTTGTCAAAAGATTATAGTTAGGTACAGAGTAATGGCATTTCTCAAGTTTTGGTATCCAGAGAATAACTTTTTAGTTTCAAAATTGGACCTGAACTTTCTACTTTTAAGATTAATTATGAAGTATGATATTTTTAGTGCACTTAACAATATTTCTTTTGTATAATAGATTCTCTTGTTATTTTTGTGCACTTTGGGAAGTGGGAGATTGATTTTACATATGGCTCCTCCTTGACATCACCTTCTTGCAGGCCTGATCTAACATATGGAGATATTGGGCGTTTATTTTATTGTGATGTGCACAGATGCAGGCTGGGGATGCAATGCATTTTGATTTTTTCATGTGCTATGAGGTGTGTAGCAACGTCCTACATGTATTATATTTGTTCTCATGTTATTCAATATATTCCACTTCACTTTCTTTCCGGTACATTCCTTTGGTTAATGGATAAGGACTTCAATCCAGTAGCTAGTGCATTCTACAGCACCAAGTTATTTAAGGTGTGAATATTTATTCCATCCAGATTAACTTACATGTGTGAAATTTGTACTACAGTGCTGTAGGAAGTGTATATTCTGCATTCCCTGGGTTAACCTATCTCTAGTCAATGAAAGCATTTTCATTGTTAAGTCCATTATTACATAAAATACCTCTTGAATGTACCATATCAGTGGTATTAACTTGGTTCTTTGAAGACTTATAATTGATTGTTTTAGCCAGAATTGTGCCACATAGTTGTTTTTTCTGTTAAACCCAGATTTAGAAAATACAATAGTAAAATAATCGATTATTTTATTATAACATAAATCAAGAACTCGTATATATTGCGTTTTATTATTGTGTACAAATTCTAGTTAGTTAACCAGTTATTAACTTAGTTTTATTTTATTTTAAGTAGGATATTGATAATCTGTGTCCAATTCATGCACATAGATGAAGAAGACTGAATTATTGCTTAGATTTCTCATTTGTTTTAGATTGAGGGTAATATTAAGTGTTTACAAGATGCCTTACTATCTTTTTAAACTATCTTATCATAACTGAGGGTGGCAGCAGGCCAAAATCCTCAGGGGGAATCAGGAATAAAATTAATTAAAAAAGAATTACTGCAATATTTGTATGTCTGATGATTGTATATAGATTTAACTGGCATATATTCATGTCCCAAGGGCATGCTAAAAGTACGTAGGTAACAGTCTGTGATTTTGAAAATAATGAAAAAGAATAATGAGCAGAATGGTACTTTCAAACTTGATCAAAATGAAAAAGCAGAAAAGTAAGATGGAGTTTGGAAGTGATTTAAAGGCTATTTACCCATACTTCATGGATGTATTAAACCATATATAATAGTCACAGAATCTTTGGATTATATGATGTCATATGCCACAGATATTAAACATTAATGCTCACTAAAATCATAAAAATGAATGTGCAGTTTAATTTGATTTTTACTGTAAGAAAATTGAAAGAAAGTGTTCTCTAACGGTTATTTTATTTCATGAAATTGTTACATTCAAGGGTTGCTACTTCTTCAGAAACAGAAAGTCTCAAGTATTGTGTTAATTAAAAAAATAAAATTTCTGTGGATTTGCAGACTTAATGCATTTGGTATACTTTTGAGTTTAAAATCCAAGTAATAATTTGTTCTTAAAAATACAGTTTACACTATTATCAGTGTTATCCACAACACATATTAATACTGGAACATCAACTAAAGGTCATTAATGTAGCTACCTTAAGGCCAATCTTCATTCTTTTTGGATATATTTTACAAAGTTTGACATACTTCTTGTAGAGCAATAGCAGCTGAGATGAGATTTTTGACAAGTATAGAAGGAAAAACCGAGGGGAGAGTGAGTAACAATTAGAAAATTACAGAGAATTTTTACAAACGTGCTGTCCATGGAGTATTGCTGACTTCACTTAGCAAAATGATGAGTGTACTTCGTGCCATACTCTTTGATCAAGGGACCAAAATTAGCACAGCTGTCTGTGGGTAACAAGATAACACAAAATCACTTAAAGAATACAATGCAGAAACTAATTTGCAGTGCATGACCAAGCACAATGAAAAACAAAATTTAGAATCTGCAAGAATTGCAGGAAGCCCAGCACTAAACAGTAGTTTGACAAACTTTCTAATTTGTTTGCATTCAGTACTCATAATAGGAGCTGGGATAGCTCATTCGGTATAGTGACTGGCTACAGGCTGAACGGCTGAGGGGTCAGAGTTTTGAGTCCCAGTGGGCACAAGATTTCTCTCCTCTCCATGTTGTCCAGACCAGCTCTGGGGCCCACCCAGCCTCCATCCAGTGGATACCAGGAGCTCTTTCTCCAGGAGTAAAGTGGCCAGGGCATGAAGCTGACCACTCACCTCCAACTAGTGCTGAGGTCAAGAATACATGGATCTGTACATCCA
Source organism: Cryptotermes secundus (assembly GCF_002891405.2). NCBI lineage: Eukaryota > Metazoa > Arthropoda > Insecta > Blattodea > Kalotermitidae > Cryptotermes > Cryptotermes secundus. The sequence continues at coordinate 649,805 of NW_019739952.1, forward strand.
CTCCCCCATATATCTCTGTGTTGTAATGTTAAGCACATTTTTTCATACTAAATGAGTACATGAAATAAAATCAATGCTGAAACACAGAACTGAATTTAAGTACAATTTCCAAGTAAGCATCACATAATCTTTGTCACTATGTTTATCAAGGACCTAGAACATAATAGGGCTGGCCTAGTAAGTGATAGAAACACTGCACCATATGCATCTCTTAGCATTGGTCTATCCATCTGTATGCATGGACCCCTGGGCATTAAAAGGAACCCATACCTTCCCTGACCAAAGACCTGAGGTTGCATTTGTGCCAAGAAGGCAAGACTCTAGTCTAGCTAAAGCAGTCCTGGGTGTCTCCCGACTCCACCCAGGGCATTTACTTGGTACTTGTTTTGAAAACATTGAGGTCAAACATAAATTAATAATAGCATATATAATTTCTGGCTTAAGTAATCTTATGTGTGTTTTGTTAGATATTCATCATTCAGTTTTGCTTTTAAAAGTGTAAATCTTAACAAGAACTGCCTCATGTCATGATTCATGTCCATATCTTTCAATTTGAAACTATGTGCAAAGGTTAAATATTCTTGACAGCACAAAATGGACCTAAAGTTGCCAGATAAGTGATACTGTACAAAATAAAAAGTGAACTATTGAAATATGAAAATATAAATAAGACTACAGATTTCCCTTTCTTTATTAAATATACATTTGGGGGGGGGGGCGGTACCATAGTGGTTAAGGCACTATGTTACAAGTAGGAAGGTCACAGGCTCAAATACCGGTGAGGTCATTGGATTTTTTCAATTGAGTGAACCCCAGTGCTGCACTATGGCCCTGGGGTTCACTCAGCCTCTAACAGAAATGAGTACCTGGAATTAAATAAATTATTTTCCTGGGGAGTAAAGCACGGCTGGCGCGTAAGGCTGACAGCCTTACCACCATCTGTGAGCCGATTGTCTAGATAATGTGGGACCCTCAATGTCGCACAACCCTGTGGGCCTTCATGGCCTGGTACAGGGATAGCTTTACTTTTTACTTACTTTACATCTGGGGGGGAGGTAAATTTTATTTGGTCCTGGCCTCACTATTTGAGATATTCATGAATAACCACTGACAAAAAATGCATGAAAATTCATACAATGTATCCAAGAAGAATAAAGACCAGCTTTCAGTTGGATATACTAACCACCAGCAGAAATTTCTCCACAACTGAAGCACACTGTAGAAGACACACACTGATGTGCATGTAGAATGTATTTGTTAAGTATAGATTATAATCTATACCTATAATTATAGGTATTGATTACCCTGGTGTGATTTCATTAAAAATATGATATTAAGTTCTTGCCATGTTTGGTTATTATGTGTTCTTTTTATGATGTGCATGAAATGAATGCATGTAGAGGTGGTCATGTCTGTTTGGCCATCTCTTTGAATATTTCAGCTCAAGAGCCACTGGACAAATTTTCATGATATTTGATATTTGAATTTTACAAAAACTATCAAGCCATTTAAATTTAAATTTAAATTTCTGCAAATACCTTACAAAATATTCTTTAGAGAGAAAAAATATTAAAGCAAAAACTATATAAAGGAAGTGAAATACACATTTTATGTGCAGTACATTTCCTCCATAAAGCACATTTTACAGTAATTAAACAAATTGGATATTATCAGCAATGGTATCTTGAACAAAATGGCAATTAAGAACAAATGAAATAAAAATAATAATATTTTCTTTTATTGCTAGTGGGGTGTGACTAAGTCCCTTGTACTGTGGCCACTTCTGGCCTATTGTACCCGCCCCAGATGATAGGCGAGGGTGATTGTGGAGCAATTGGTGGAATGAAGATTGGCAGGGAAAACCGAAGTACTCGGAGAAAACCTGCGCCAGCGCCACTTTGTCCACCACAAATCCCACTTGACCAGACCCGGGGTCGAACCCGGGCCGCCACGGTGGGAAGCCAGCAACTAACTGCTTGAGCTATGGTGCGGCCTAGAAATAAAAATAACTTCATACTGAGTTAAAATCAGATTTGTTTTGTTCTTTTCATGCACTGCCCTGTTACAATATGACTTTGAAGCATATATTAAACATTTTGCATATATGACCACTTGTACATGAGGTGTAAAGGAGGAACTCATGGAAACTGTGTATTCCAATATGGATTACATCTTTACAGTTTTGTTCTTCTCTTATTGATTTTCAAGTCATTCATCACTAAAAATTCATTGATTCATCCAAACTGTGCATGAAAATTGTGTTTACCACTTTACAAGAAACCCTATGTATGAAGAATGAAATTTTTGTGTTTTTACAGACTGTAATTAACTTTACAACTGGAGATTTATAATAAAATCCGAAATCATTGCGTTACTTTCGAAAAAGAAATTACCTTATCAGGTGTGAATGACAAAATTACTTTATAATTCACTGGACTGAATGATCACTATTAAAGTCTGATATGATTTCTGATCTCAGTAGTGGCAATAATAAGAAGGTCCAGTTTCTGTTGCATGAGAAGACTACACTTTCCTGGTCCTAGTTAGCAAAAATAAGATAAAAGGTTGAAGACATTTTCAAAGCATAGTTACGGTGTAAGACTGAAAATGTGGACTCTTCTGTATTTGTAGGAATATCTCTTGCAGTTAATGGAATAAAAGCAACAGCTTCTGTGTATCAAGAAATTAATGCAGTCATTTTTATTTTAGCTATATTGTGAATGTTGGAAAAAATGAGGGGAAATATTAAATATTCATTAATTTATGGCACAATATCGATTGGAATTTTTTCATGTATTTATTCACTCCCCCAGATCCTTTCGGTCTTGTAAATTGAATGAACCTCAGTTTCGATGTATGATTCAGAATGTTTTGTTAAATAGCAGACAGAATGAATCAAGACAGTAACACTTTCTGAGCAATACACATAAAAGAACCTGCAAGAGATTCGTTTTTTTCTTATCATGAATGTTTTTTTTTTCTTAAATAATCAGCTTTTCTATGTATTGTATAGTGAAATCTCAATTATTCAAAGTAGGGGAGAGGAGAAGTAGCATGAATAACTAAAAACAAAGAGTAATCCAAAAATCTGGAAATACTCTCTGTCTTGTTGCATTGAATCCTGAAAATCATTTAGTTGTTACATACTGGTCCAGCGCTTGGTCAATAAACAACAAGACAAATATGTTTCTAGTAGAATAAAGCAACCCTTGTTCAGTAACGACCCATGGGAAAAGCAGTAATATAATAAAATAGAAAGTTACAGCAGGCTGAGAAGATGTACAGTCTATTATAAATAATTGTAAAACATCACTGATATGTACTCGTGAAACAGATGTAATGGGCAACACTTAAATCGTAATATGAAACTGTAATCAACGTGTATATTGTATACATATGGGGTCCTGTTTATTTGTAGAATGAACAACTGAGAGTTCACTGTATTGCAGAAAACTGTGGTGTAAAGCAATCTGTTCACACACAGTCACCAGTCTTGTTAGAAATAACGTCTTTCATAAGTAAATTTGAAAGTTCCAGCCCTGAGCATGTGGGAAGTATTTCACTAAGGCTAATCATTTTTAAGTTTCCCTTTAATCTGGACAGATATACTTTCTCTGTTATGAGTGGAATAGTTCCACTCGTAACATTTTCAATATTCATAATTAGGTAATTATGTTGTATATGGGTAACTTGTGGCCAACAAAAGTGAATGGGAAACCATCTTTTTATGGTTTTTATAAAATGAAAAATATCAGTTAAAACAAAAGTCACTAATGTGCCTTAATGGTAGATTACACTGCAGCTTGAAAATTCATTATATATAATGAAAAAACTTGTAATTTCAAGATACTGTATGGTATAGTACAGATGAAGTTGTTAGGGTAAAAAGCCAATGAGATTTGGAAATTATTTGTGGATGTTAAAGTTTATAAGAGTTTAGTTACAATTTGTTACATAGATTACATAATGTGCCTTGGACTACAACTTGGTGATTTTTCTTTTTTCTTTTTGTTCTTATGAAATTATGCGGACATTCCATTAGAATTTTAAACCAACTGTGAAAAAAGAATGGAAGGAGTGTTTAAATGAAAACCTAAAATTTAAAACTCATAGTATAAATTGTGTGAACCTCTTTAGAAATGAATTAATGGAAAATTTATCAAGGCAGGAACTTCATTTGCACTTAAGGTTTTAGATGTATGTTGTCTTTCGTTTTGGGGGTTTAGTTCATGAGTGTGCAGAATAGGATGGCTCTTTCTTTCAGAGGGAATGATAAATTAATAAATTTGTTGACATTTCATACTTTAACTGAACTTGTGTTATTAGTATCTTGTAGCTGCAGAGTTGATTCATATCATGTGACCTAATGAACAACTTCTATAGTCTGTCTCACATGGCAATTAGAGGCTAATGCTGGAATGCACATGTCAGAAAATTGATAATGCATTAATATATGGCTCTGAGAAACAAGAAACTTGGCAACACTGCAACTTAAACTAACATTAAATATCACAGCACACAGTAATGCTTTAGATAAATTCTAGTTATGAAGATGAGAGAAGCAATGCAGCAGCTACAATGCCTGTATTCCAGTCTTAGCTCTGTCTAACTTCTATCTCCTACCCTCTTAAGGGACAAGGAAATACTGGCATAATCAGTCTACTAAAATGACACTGCTGTTGGAGGATATTGCTCACAGTTACATGACACCTCAATTACTTTTCATCTGGTCCTGTCAAGTGACTGAGATGCATCAGAATATATAATTTGCTTCGAAGACGAAGAGAAAAGAGTACTACATGGAATTAGCTGTATTGGAATGGGTGGAAAGAAAATCCTGCTAAATGTAATTCTTATATGTTTCATTATTCCATGTTTCCTGAAACTTGTCACTCTTCAGCGTCGTTATAGTTTTGGAAATGTCACCCTAAGAAGAATTTGAATTCAGTTGCCATAGTTTTTAATGGGCTTGTGTTTTCAAATAAGAAATGTCAGCAAGTACTGGGAATTCCTGATTTGTGTAGATGTGGGCATAGTTTAAATGAAACTGCTAAAATAATCAAATCCCATATTTTTATGTCTGAAGAAAATGAGCCATCCCATAACAGCTACTTGCTGCTGCCAGCGTTTGCTGTTCAGCATTAGTAACAATTTTTGACAACTGAAATCTAAAATGCATAATTAATACTGCATCAAGTTGACAAAATTAAAATGTTGCAGAACTTGCAATTATTAAACTTTGTAAAAGTTTCCTCTGAATATTTAGTTTATTATGTTGAAATGAAGTAGAAGTTAATTGTTTAATTTGAATACAGTGCATCTTAGATTTTTGTAAAGTGTGGTAAATTAAATTTGCTGTGTAAATATCTCTACTAACTGTCAGACACTCTTTTATTATAATTGTATCTGTGGAGTCCTCTGGTGATAGCAGAACTTAGTTCAACAGAGTTATGAGTTATGAAATTATTCAGTTAGAAAGTGAAGTAATTGGTTGTAGCATCATGACATAGTTTTCAAAATGTCCAGTAATTAAACAGAATCTTGTGACATACTTTATTCAACGGAAAGGGAATGCCTATTTTATTACATATGCACATATTTTTGGTTAATTACAGATTTAGTACATATATATACACATGTACACACTTGCACGGCACATATTTATACACAAATGCCTTGTATAAAATAAATATATATCCATAACATGAACTAAAGTTCATTAATAATGCATTCAGTTTTAAGGGAATAAAATAAATTGTGGGTTACAAATATATTTATGAGTGATAATTCTCAAAATCTTGTATTGTCTTTCTTGATTAGTCAGGATTTTATGTTTATTAAGACTGACTTCTTCATTTTCAGCATGTAAAATACCTTTGCAAAACAGAATACTAAATGTAACACTGTATCTTGTATTTTGTACGTTGTATTGGAAGGTACTCAAAACATGATGGAGAAGAAATAAGCTGCTAATACACAATATGAAATTTGTTTCATGAATGTTTAATTTAATCCAAGAAGAACTGTTTGAATACTACAGTTTATTTCATTTGCTGCTAGTTAAAAGACAATGTACAATTACAAATATTTCAGTTACTGCTTATTCAGAATTCCAGATAATTAGATATACTAGCTGTTACGTATCCTCAGAAATAGTAACAGCTGCTTCCCGCACAAAAATGTGTGATGATTTTGGAACACATTTTTGTGTCAAGTTTTAATTAGAAAGGAGAGGCAGTTTTTCCGCAAGACGATTTGGCATTTTGAGTGTTTAAATTTATGTTTTGCCTCATGCAATTTCCTAATTTTCTCATGTGCCAGAACAAAATTCCAAATTACATTCTTAAGGAAATTCTGGAGTTGAACACAGTAATGAATAATCATACATGTAAAGCTGTTGGGAATGCAAACCAAATGTGAACTATCCCAATAACTTACAAGTGTTAGGATTGCATCTTCTGAGATGGGACGCCATGTGGTCTGATAGATGCATACCAACATTTGAGATGAACCTGCTGCCTCCGTCATTCGAATTGACAGAGTGAACTCACTTCTACGTATTTGGAACCTATACCAAACTGCATAGCATCACATCCCAGAGAACTGCAGTCTTGTTCACTGCTGCTCATATATCATAAAGTCATAATTATATCAGAATCTATGTAACATTTTTGGAGATGGAAAATTCAGATGAACATGACTTGCCTCTCATTATATGTTCTTTGCACAGATAATGCATAAGAAAATATGCCTTATTTTAAGGAATTCATTTTTCTCCTTACTTGTCCTCATCAAAAATTCTTGGAATTAAATTCTATTTTAAAGTGGATCTCACTTCTTATGAACATAATGTACTTCAAAATATCTTCTTAACAAATGTTACAATACCCTATGCATTTATACAGTTCTGATGAAAAATGACAGGAATATCATAAATAATGAATTGGTAATTGCCTTGAGAGTCAGGGAAAGGTTATAAGAACTTCTCAGGATCAGGGCTGTCATGGCCAAAAAGTAATCACAGGACCTCCAGAAAATGATGCAACATTGCTAGAAGCCTACACCACACTGCAGTAAACGGTTTAATTCTTATGTTTCAGTTCCCATGAATAGAAGTGTACAAGCTAAATAAGGTGAATGATTGAATGAAAGGTGCACCAAGACACGAGTGAAGCAGCTTAGTTCTTTCCACCATGTGCAATTTTTGGAACGTGTTGTGTAACTTGTTTGTGCACTACCAGTTGTGTCACAGACGCAGCACTTCTCCAAACATTTTATGTTTTGTTTTTATGAAAGTGTTATTTCTGCTTGCATCAACAGTGCAAATTCAGCATCCATACAGATCTCATACACATGTGTTTGTGTTCCAATCTACCTCATTGACTACCATTAAGCTCCATATGAGTGAACGACTGCAACAGGTTGAAGATACGTAATATATATATAAATATAATCTACTGTATAATCCATATTAAATGATTTGAAGAACTCAAGGTTTTTGTACATAGTTAACATTTTGATACCACTAATATGTCAGACTGTTTACAGAATATCATCAAAATAGATATAGTAATGTTGCCTACTGTTTGTTACTTTCCTGTGGCACTTAATGTTGAGTGATACAAGTAAACATTGTTCAGACATAACAGGTTCCTAACATGGCCTTAGTATCATACTCCATTGTCAGATGTTGCTCTTAGATGTGAAGATTGTTATTATAATGAATTATGCAGAACAGAATAAATACAGCACATAATAATATTGTTAAAAGACAAATCCAGTTCTGTTAAGTATCAGTGCACCTGCAAGTCTTTTTTAGATAACTGTATTATTTTATTTTGCATTGAAATGTCATGAAATAATATCTATTTGTCTGTGACCATAAAAGTGAATTTTGTATTTTATTATGAAATTTAACAGTATGTATCTTGTCGAGTGATGATGTTTACCACCATTTGGCCATGTATTTCATTTACATTAAGAACTGATATGTCAATTAATAAGGATCTCTGGATTTCTGTATTCAGTTCACCATTTTTTTTTATTGAGCCTCTTTCAGGTGTCTAGAATGTTGTAAATATTCTTCAGTGTTTATATAATTCTGAGTGTTGTAGAAGATAATAATGTTACTTACAATTTCCAAATTTTAATACAAAATTAATAAGGCTGTCGTGATTAATCAGTTCATTTAATTGGATTTTTTTAATAATTGTTGCATGTAGTTATCAGTTAAGATCCATATCTATATGCCAAGAATGTTGACTTTAGAATATAAAATTTAATTTTTTTTATATATTCGCTTAGTGGGGGGTGGAGTCCAACTGGATCCACTTGGCATAGTGGTCACTGATTGGCCTATTGTAGCCTGCCCCAGGCGATTGTGATGATGGAGAATTTGGTGGAATGAAGATTGGCAGGGGAAACCGAAGTACTCGGAGAAAACCTGCCCCAGTGCCACTTTGTCCACCACAAATCCCACTTGACCAGACCCGGGATATTGAACATGGGCCACTGCGGTGGGAAGCCAGCGACTAAGCACTTGAGCTATGTCGCAGCCTATATAAAATGTAGTTTCATATGTTGTGTATGTTTGGCATATTATCATTAAGAAAGTCCCTTATTACGTTTCTCAGTTTTAAATTCCCAAGGCTTGTTAAAAGTGAAATGCTGGCTTCTCATGTCCATGTTTGTTGGTATTAACTGTTTACTGAATAATTAATTAATATATATTGATTATTAACATAAATGTTGACAGCCCAAGAAATTAGCTTCTTTACACTGAAGGTGGCCTGACATCATCTTACTTCAGAATGCACTGAAAAATACACAGTTATGAACACTTAAGGATTGAGGCTGATAATTGCCTTACTACTTTGCAGTCAAGCATGCCATAACTATCAAAATGTCACTATCAGTTTCTGCTGCTTCTTTTTTAGAATTGTTTCTCAATAATATACTTTATTCAAGAACCATAAAAAGACTGAAAGAACTGAATATTATTGTGCCATGTTTATGACTGAAGAATACTAGGGCACTTGTCAGGATCAGTGATACTTATGGCTATAGGATATCTGTTACAGATCAGTCATTGTTTTCTCTCATGCCTCATACTTCTCAGACAATATGTGAAGTCTTTCCTATTTCTGATGCAGGAGTTAATTTCTGTGTGAAGGAAACTGTACAGTGGCCACTGGGACAGACTGACACGCACTAAAGACAGCTCATATTGTTATTTGGAAAATATCAGTTTATTCGTATAATGTTGTACATCCAAGCCTGAAATTTACTATAAAATGTGTATTAATAGAAAACTTGTCATATATCATCTCCCTTCTTATGCATGGCTTCTTGAAATTGAACCTGTGTTGTTTAGCATATGCCCTTGAAATTCCACAGCATAATATCCTATTACCCAGTTTCTTCTAAAACATTAGCACCCAACCCTGAAGCAGGCGTGGAAAAAATACAAACTGCAAAAAAATTTCAGTGTGGTCTTCAACAATTTTAATATATTTTTATGATGATGATAATGATGCAGCCTTTTATAAATTTCTACATTATCGTCTGTCAGTATGGAAAAAGTTCTACAATTTCAGGAATATAAATACAGATGGAGATATTACTGGAATGGATATTTTGTGGTCTGCACTGATTACCAATTAGTGTTTAGAACATCATGTCCAACCTAATATTTATCAATATTACATTATAACTTTTGGTACATTTATACTGGTTCAGTAGGTTTAGACACTGCAGATGATTGATAGCTATTTAACATTTTTTTTAATAACTGAATGTTCTCTCGAGGTAACTGCTCATTCCTGCCGTAGAGGAAAAGCTGACTAAAGCACAATAGACCACTGTAGGTCGTTGTGCAAGGGCCGAGAAGGCCCACCCAATATACATTCATTCATTCATTCATTTATTCATACACTATTAATTTCTTGGAGCACTAGGAAGCAAAATTTACTTAAAATTGTGACAACCACAATACTGACTTGGAAGTTATTCAAGAACAGTCATATAGAAAAACCTGGCACCATGTTAGTGCTTCATGTATTGACTCCATCTTCTTTTATTTTCATTGACATTCTAATTGAAAGAAATTTTAACATTGATTTATTTGGCAGTGTTGACGATTTGAGGTTCTTATGGTGGAAACTGTGAAGATACAGGTTTCTGGGATATAATGCCCTGTAGTGTGGTGGACATTTACCAACAGTTGTAAATCTCTTCCAACCCAGTCAGTGCCATGAGAACCTCAGTTCTCACACAGTTTGAACATCTTTTGAGACAGCATTCAAACATTTCCTGTTCCTAATAAATTATACATATGTGATAAGTTACCAGGCCCAAAGACAAGGCAAGTATTTTGTCTTACCCCCTCAAAGAATTATGGGAACTATGGCTATGTAAGACTGACAGTTAAAAAGTATTAAAATAATTAATTACAGCATTACTTTCAAAATGTAGTTAATGAAAGACATTTTTGGTTGCACTGTTGACAATTATTGCTTCATCCTGATTTCAGCTGAGTTGCAGTTGCCATATGTTTACAGTGAGACTTCTCAAAGTTACCTAGATAATACCCAAATCTATGCCAACTGGATTGGTGACATTAATTTCTCACACTACATCATGAGCTACCCATCTAATAGTTTCAGTATGAGAGAATTAAATTGTTACTGTACCTCATAAATTTACCTTGTATAAGGTCAGCTGAAACATGAAAGCTGGATTTATACATAGACCTTATCTATGTAAAAAGATGATGGGAAAGTTTGCCCTTTCCAATATGACCTATAGAAACTCTATTTATTATGTTACATGACATTTGGAACAAATTAGCAAGTGCACATATTGTATCCATCCTTAAGTTCAGTGTTCCTAACACTGATTTCTCAGTAACAGCATGTATGTATATCAGAGGAAATACAAATGGTAAAGGCAAAATTAAAGTTAGTCCCTTGCCCAAGAATCATGTTCTCCATATCTGGACTTTGTGGTCAGCTTCATGCTGACTGCTTTACCACTAAGGAAATGGCTGTCGTACCAGATGAGTAGGCAGGAGGCTGAGTGAGCCAGAAGCCTTTTGGAATGAGTGAAGAGATGTATTTCTGACATATATTCCAAAAATCAAACCACTCATCCAATTCATACCAGTTAACTTCAATGACTGAGCTGTCATGGATGTCAAAAAATTGAATATGCAAAGTTATATCATTAGGTTTACAACTTCCAATTTACTGTGATTTGGGAGAAAGACCTAAAATCAGGTTGCTGTTTTATGGTGTGTGATGCCATGTAGTCTGGTTAATGTTTACTCATATTCCAAAGAAATGTGCTGGTTCCATATACCTGAAGCTGGAGCCAGTAAGTTCCTTCAGAACATTAATAAATGTCTACCAGACTACGTGGCGTCATACCCCATAATCACTGCCACGAAGAACTTAGGTCTCAAAAACTGATGTAGAGGCAGTGCATACTTGGACACAGACATGAAGATGTGTCCTTTCAGTAATGGCTATCCATGCCATGTTTTAGTGTGTAATCATGGGAAAATGAAGGACCAGATTGGCTTTGCTCCTGCCTCCAGCTTGAGAATGAAACCCTATTAGGATTGTTATGTCACAACACACTTTTCTTCCTTTTCCTCCTCTTTTGATTACCCCTCTCCTAGCACAATTTCTGTCTTACACAGGTTGATAGACCTAAATTGTTCACTTTTGGTATCTTGCAGACTCTTTCCTCTCTTCTTGATGTCTCCAGTACCACAGATCTTGTCATTTATATATAATTTTAATGTCCTTCACAGTGGGCACTATGCTACACACTGGAAGGTCATGGGTTCAATTCCTGATGAGGTAAATTGGATTTTTCAATTGACTTAATCCTTCCAGCCACACTTATGGCCCTGGGGTCGACTCACCCTCAAACAAATAAGTACCAGGGATTATTTCTGGGGGCGTAAAAGGAGGAGGGCACATAAGGCCAACAACCTCACTGCCATCTGAGAGCCGACTGTATAGAAAATATGGGATTCTCAATGTCTCGCAGCCCTATGGACCTCCACGGCCTGTTACTGGGATGGCATTACATTTACCTTCTCAGTGCCCTGTTTCATCCATTTATTTTATAGTCAAACCACTGTAGACATTCCCTTATAACACTGTTAACAAATTTTTCATTTCAGCTTCTTTAAAAATTTCATTTCAGATTCTGTCTCTGCTTATTTTTCTCAGAGTGGTTCTAAAAAGATTTCGTATCCAGTGCTTTGCTCATCCTTTTGTTTCTCTTTGTAAGGGTCCATGTTTCAGTTTCAAACGTTAGCATCCCTTTGAAACATATTTCATAAATTATTTTGGAATCTTTCTGTTCCATGTTATCCCTTTTATATTTTCTTAAAAACTATAGATCTATCAGGCCATTGTGTATTTTGGAGCTCTAGAAACAAATTAACCCCTGATCATAATAGAAGTAAACAGTTTACTGTGAACATTATTGTAGCCTGTTGCTTCTGTAAGTTGAAGCTTGTCTTGTCTTAAACAGTAACTGATTTTAAAATATTCTCTGTATTTCATTTGACTTGATACTACTAATAGGAAATGAGTGTTTCGAATTATTAATATTTTCACTCCCAGTGATCACTTAATTATTGTTAATTAGTAAAACTCTTCATGTGCTTTAAAGATAAACTTACTTTCTTGCCTGATGCCATTCTTTATTTAATATGGCCATTGATGGTAACAGCAACAGTCAAACTGATAATTCTGTTGCAAGAAATATATATATGTATAGATATAACTCATTGCCAATTAATTGTAATTTTACTCCTTGGAGGAAGGCTGAATTTTATTATAACTTTTATTATTAATCATATCATCATTTTTGTAGAAGTTTAATAAAATCTTGCACTGCACTTTGTACTACAATATAAAGTAATTTAGTTATTTTAATCTTCATAATCATGACAAGTGCGTGGATCTATACATCCACTCCCCCATACCCCGTCATGGCATAATTCCTAATTAGTTAAGCATAGCGGCAGCATTACCTTACTTTAATCATGACAAGTGCCTAGAACAGAGTATTTGCAGTAGTCATGGTCAGTGAACAAATGCAGACTCACTTGTACCTACCACTCTCATATGCCTAAAGGTACAGTGTTCATATCTGGTGGTTGGTGAGATTTTTCAATGGAAAAGAAGAATGTCATTCATTTGTGAATATGTTTCTGTTGTGAAGTGCACAAAATGAATGCATTATAGACAGATTGTGGTTGTTTGACTGCATGTTTCATCTGTGAAACTGCTCAGCAGGGTTCAGTCAAATCTGGAATTGATGTCTGCACATGTAGCTCACATGTAACTCGTCATTTTTCTCCAGACTGGTAGTCACTCATAAAATTAGTAGATAAGAACATGTAGATTTCATTTGAAAGATGTGAAAAACACAATGAAAAATAATTTTGTGAGTGTGATCATCTGAGTTGTAAAATCATCTTATAATGGAAATCACAATAGATCACTGTGGTCGCAGCCAAGAGGGCCCACCCCTTGTACATTCATGTTATAATGGTGTTACAACCCAGAAGGTATTATGCTTCATAGGCATTGCTGTGAGAACTTGAAATCCAGCAAAAACTGGTTTGTTGCTCTGTGCAGTATCATGCTGTATTTTTGCTGTTAATGTAAGAATTAAACAACAACATTTCGTAATAATGTAGCACAAAAATATGAAAACATTCAGCAGGTAGGAAAATTAAAAATATCTTCTGACATAACATTTAATTCTTGTACAGGTAGAAGAGAAAATGTTTCCAGTGCTGACAACATTTTGCCCATTGCTGAGAAGTGCCTGTGATTGTTTCATCAGTCATTCCCAGTCCTTAATTATATAACTTCTACATAAAGATAATGAAATACCGTCTGCCCTTACTGAATATAGGGTTAGCTAAATGGAGCTGAGACCTCTCTGGGAAGCTAATAGTTGCTAGCTACTTAGGAATTACCAGCATTTTATGGAACCTTAGGATACAGTACCATGTAAACAAGATCCTGCCATTTGTCACTATTCAAAGCCAGATGAATCCAGTCAATACCATCCCATCCTGTTTCTTTAAGACCTCTTTTAACAGTCTCCCCTCTGTGCCTTGGCCATTCAGGATTTTTTGCCAGAATGTTGTCCGTTTCTCTTCAGTTCCATGTTCACTACATATTCTGCCTATCTCATTCTCCTTGATCTGATCATTCTAATGTCATTTGGTGATGAATGCGAATTATGTACCTCCTCATACTATTTTCTCCAGCTTGTTATTCCATTCCTCTTATATACAAATACTCTTAGGACCACGTTCTCAGATGCCCCTCATCCACTTTCTTTTGCTTAGTGTGAAAGACCAAGTTTCACATCCATAGCAGATGGTAACACAATATGAAAGCAAGCATTCCACAAATTGTATCTGCTTTTAATTTCTTCATGAATGCAATTTTTCTTTGTTAGTGCCATTCCAAAATATGAAACTTGCCACATTTTCAAGGGATATACCTATCTTCATTTTATTACATAACCCTGCATGATGATACATTGACATGTATATAGTGTTCTGTGTGTTTACTTATAGAACAATTTCCTTACTAGCATCTAATAGAGCTTTTTCTTATTTTCTTTTCCTCTCCTTTTTATGCTATTTGTTTTCCCCCAATAAAGTAACATCATCATAGGTTAGAAGCTGATGTATCCCATTCAGTTTAATTCCCTCCTCGTTTTCTGGAACTTTCCTATATTCTAAAGCACAGGCAATAAAACAACCCCTTGTTTGATACTATTCTGAATAAGCAATGTATCAGAAAGAAACTGCCTATATACTCTAGGTTTCATTTAACACATTTTAATTAGCCTAACTCGTTTTATGGCTATACTAACTGTAATGAAAATATTATACAATACTTACCTCCTATCTTAATCATTGACTTTTTTAAGTCTGTAAGTATATGCTGTACTATCCCATGATGCTCCTATTTTTCTTTTTCCAGTATCTGACAAATGTGTAGAATCTGGTCTGTAGTTTCCTTTGGTCAGGTTTTTCCAAAGAATCCATCAAAGTCTGAGATCGCATGTAACAGTTTGTGATATAGTTATTTCTTATGGTGAGGAGTTAGCTCGTTGCTTATCCTGCAAGCTGGAGGACTAGCCCTTCTCAGCTCTTAAATAGCCACCCTCCATGTCCAAGGACCATTTTCTTCATCTGTAACCTAAGGATGCACCATGTCTTGGTGACAAGACTCCCACTTGACATGGGAATACAGGGTTAAATTGCTGGAAAATGCTGCATTTGCTTGAATATCGATGGTGTTGAAAGTGCCTCTAAACCCATTACAACTTTGGAGCCTATACCCACCTGCCCAGCCGTCTGCCTAATCTGTGGCTCTACAGTCCTTTGTTAGGCCTTGGTTGCTTTTCAGTTTCTTAATCCTATACACAGAACAACACAAAACACAGAATAAATGCACAAACATACAGTGGGATTCAAACCCACGACCACGGTGTTCGAGCAGCCGAAGCTGGTTGATGCCTTAGACTGTCTAGCCACTGTGATCATCTGAGAAAATTTTACACTTACAAATTTACACATATACTTTCATAATAAAAGATATTTCACATAATTAGCACAGAAATATATTAAATAATGTATAACGAAATGTTTCAACAAATTTATCAGCTTACTCTGAATGTAAAACATTCTAGTAATCCTGGAGAGGATGGAATTATTGGAGTAGTAGAAATAAGCTTAAAGACACTATGCTGCCAGTTGGGATGAGGCTGCATGACCAGCTAGCCTGGCATTTTAAGGGGTGTACAAGCAAACAGAGTGGTAAGGGGTAATGCAGAAAGTATCTGTACAACATTGTATAAATCCATGCAGCAAGGATCTGTTTAATGGTGTAAAGAAGGCATCTTAATCTACTGTGTACAGTCATAAGTGGATTCTGTGGTAGTAAGAACTGAACCTCATCCTGTGAAAAGAATAGTGAACATTCATTTCACATAAATGATACAAATATTGGCTTGTTGCTGTGGTGAAATTGAGCTAAAATAAGGGAAACAATGGAAGGGTTGAAAATTAGCTTCTCAGAAAAAGTTCAGACAAGGGCAGTTTATTAACCTTACCTAAGAAGTCATGAACAGAAGATGAGAGAATCTCTTCTTCAGCAGCATTTTTAAAACAATCGAAACTGGGATATTAAGTTCGATTCAGGCTCTCTAATTGCTTTTCTTTGCACTTTTAGGTGTCCCATGTGCTACACACAGTGGACACAGTAGGAAAATCACTGTACTCATCTTGTTTGGTTTCTGATCAATCTGAATTTTACATGTTTCTTGGACTGTGTGCAAACTTTCCTGAAACAACCCCACACAGAGTACTTAGGAAGCTGAAGGCCACAGTGGGTTTTAGTCTGACAGGAAGTATTATCTCAAAAACGTCCTGGGGAAACTTAGAAGTATGATATTGCTTGTGCGAGATTTGGTGCTTTCTTGATGAAACCACGCTGTATTCATTGCACTGTTGTATGTATCAAAGGGATAAGTTCATGCTTTAGCAGACTGAGGCAAACATCAGAAGTGACTGCATCAGTTATGAACAGAGGCCTGATAGTGCACACCAGTCAATCCAAGAGGGTGCATCCAAATTGAACTATGTGACATTCAAAATCCTGGTGTTTCTTTATGTAGTGTTCCACACCGATTCTGCATTATTCAGTTATCTGGTTCTGATTCAAATGAATTTTGTATGAAAACAATAATTAATCATGTCAGACTTTTCTTGTGGTCAGTTTTAAGGGTTCTAACAGTGGTTTATTAAACTCAAGACTACATTGAATTGAATTGAATTGAATTTATTTACCTTCCGTAAATCCAGTACAGGTGAGACACCATAGGATATGGAACAAGTCAAGTTAGAATACATAGTATCTATACAATAATACAGTAATATTTCAATTAAATGAGGTAAACTTATAATACTTATAATACACGTTAAACAATGATCAAGAAATTTATCAAGATTTATCATGGACTAAAATAAAATAAAATTTCCATTAAGACGAACCATTCCATTAATCAAGTGCGTCAAATTAAAATGCATATAAAAGAGACACTTATCATACAAAATTCACTTATTAAACAATCAAAAACAGTAGATTAGTCATATAATATAAAATAAGCATAAAAATAGTTGACAACTTCAGGTGCAACTTAGTCAATAACAGAAATCAAAAGCACGCAAGCCAACATGCTACAATGCATAGTCATACACATACCATGTATATTTCACCAAAATATAATTCATGATCACATATGCAAAACTTCACAGTAATAATAAAATGGTTAACAGACACTTGTTCAAACATGTTCTTCAAACTATCATACAAGATGTAATACCCATCAAGACAAATAAAACAGGATAATTACGTAATTTGTAGTTTATGACATATTTCTATATCAGTTCATTTGTCGTCACGATCTGTGTGTTCTCTTACATTACACATTATACCCATTTCTGTTGGTAGTATTCTTTCATGGAATAAAAGGAGTGATGAAGTAAAAATCTCTTCAGTGCTCTCTTAAAATTTGGTACATCCAAAGTCAACTCTTTTAAAGTTTGAGGTAAATGGTTGAAGGCTTTAATACCCGCTACATATGCACTCTGACTATACTTTGTCAGGTTCACAGAAGGCAAATATAGATTATTATGGGTTCGGGTTTTATGTTCATGAATCATGGTAATAGCATTAAAAAGATGATCATTATTAATCGTGAATAAAATCAATGAGTATATGAATTGGGAATAGAATGACAGTATTTCGAATTTCTCAAATAGATGTCTACATGATTCTCTTGGACCAAAATTTGCAATAATTCTCATAGCCTTCTTTTGTAGTCTAAAGACATTGCTGGCATAGGAAGCGTTACCCCAGAAAATTATGCCATATCTTAAAATGGAGTGAATGTGTGCAAAATAAATTACCTTTAATGTATCTAATGGGATAAAATGCTTTATGTTTCTCAACGCATAACATGACCTTGCAATTTTATTGATAACATAGTTAATATGCTGTTTCCATGTGATGGTATCATCAATAATTAGTCCTAGAAATTTAGTTTCTTTCACCTTTGGTAATTTTATTTCATCATCTATGGTCATTGGGGTAATATTATAACAATTCTTGGAACGAAATTCAATATATTGAGATTTTTTAAAATTTAAAGCAAGTAAATTAGCATTAAACCATGTGTCAATATCTTTTAAAGTTTGTTTGAGATTAATTTCAAGTTCTAATTTATTTACGTCAGTTATTATAATACTTGTGTCATCTGCAAAAAGTACTGTTTTATTTTTCTTATTGCTTATTGAAGGTAAGTCATTAATGTAAAACAGAAAAAATAGTGGGCCAAGGATAGATCCCTGAGGTACACCACATTTGATTACCTCCCATTCGGAAAAGCTTCTACTGTCGAATTTGTTTCCTATTACAACTCTTTGGTATCTATCCATTAAATATGATTCTATAAGTGACTTAAATTTCCCTTCTATTCCATAAAATATTAACTTTTCTAGTAATATTTTGTGGTTGACACAGTCAAATGCTTTCTGTAGATCACAGAATAAGCCTCCTACCATTAACTTATTATTCATTGCAGATAGGATACTGTTCATTAACGAGAAAGCTGCCTGTTCAGTTGAGGAGTGAGACCTAAAACCATACTGTTCCTGTGCTAATATATTATTTGACTCTATATGATTAATAAGTCTTGCATACATTAATTTCTCAATTATCTTAGAAAAGGAAGTTAGCAGTGATATGGGCCTGTAATTGGCCATATTTTGAGTTTCACCTTTTTTAAAAAGTGGTTTAACTGTGGCATATTTCAGTCTGTCCGGGAAAACCCCAGTACTGAGAATTTTATTACAGATGTAAGTCAGAGGGGAGACTATAAATGGCAGACTTACTTTTATGATTCTATTTGAAATTTCATCATATCCGGTCGAATTTTTTGTCTTTAACGATTTAATAATTCTTGTAATTTCTTGAGTAGAGGCATATTGCCATTTCATCTTATTGACTGGCAAGTTAAATGAATCAATCAAGTAGTCAATTGGGGTGGGTAGTTCCTGATTTGAACATACATTCTTATTTAGGATGGTAGAATCAGCTATAGATATGAAAAACTTATTAAACGCATTTGCAATTTTGTTCTGATTCCTTATTACTTTGTTTTCAATCATTAAAGATTGAACACAATTGCCCCTTTTTGTTTTCCCTTTTTCCACGTTTATAATTTCCCACGTACTTCTCATTTTATTATTGGATCTAGAGATAAGTTTATTATAGTGTAATTTCTTTGCAGCAATAATCACTTTTGATAATACTTTACAATATTGTTTGTAATATATTTTAAGGTTTAGATCATCCCACTGTCTACTTAGCACTAAAAGTTCTTTTTTTCTTCTGCATGATATCCTAATTCCCTGTGTAATCCATTTCTTGTTATAATCCTTGTGCTCAACTTTTTTTTTTTGAAAGCAGGTATAAAAACATCTTAGGTACGTATTATGGAAATTGTTGAATATAATATTAACATTATTATTTTCAAAGATGTTTTCCCAGTTTTCCCAACTTAATAATTTTTTAAATTCTTCACAATTGTTCTTATTTATACTTCTTATGAAGGTAGAGCCCAGAACTTTGTTTGGCACAGGAACATTCTTGAAAGTAATGACCTGCGCATCGTGGTCCGATAGCCCATTTATACATGGCTTAATGCTATAGCTACGTCTATTATCTATAAATATATTATCTATTAGCGAGGCCGAAGTATTAGTAATTCTTGTAGGAAATTTGACACTATCTTTAAGATTATAGGTACTTAGTAAAACTTCTAGTTTTGATTTTCTGTTATTATTTTCCAAATAATCAATGTTAAAATCCCCACATATTATAAATTCAACATTAGATTTCTGGAGAGAGTTAAGGATAAAATCCAGTTTGACCATAAAAAGATCAAAATCACCTATTGGGGATCTATATATACATAAAACTATTATCCTTATTTTATTAAATTCTGTTTTAATGGCTACTATTTCAATATCCTTTTCTTTTGAAAATTTTTGAACATTAATCACAGTGAAATTATAATCCTCATTAATGAATATACAAACACCCCCATTTTTGTGCTTCTTCCTACAATAGCCTGCGCAAAATTTGTAGTTAGGTATGTGAATTCCCTCCATCTCGTGGACTTTTAAATGGTGTTCCGATAGACATATTATACTAGGTTTCTCATTTCTTAAAGATAGAGTTAACTCATTAATTTTATCTCTCAGACCCCTTATATTTTGATGAAATATCCTGAGGGGGATGTTTAAATCATCACTCCTTTTAACCCTTTTCCTTGAACATTTAGGTCTGTTTGTGTCTACCATAAAAAATCTTTATTTCTTGAGATTGTGGACTTGTTTGGTCTACTTGAAGATCTACCTATATTAGTTCTATCTACTTCTTTGGAATGTATTTCCTGATCTATGTTGTTGGAATATATTTCCTGATCTATGTTGTTAGATAAGCTTTTCACATTTCTATTTTTCCCGGAGAAATTTTCATTTAACATGGTATACCTACATACATACATACAAGGTGCAAAAGTATGACACAAAGAGAACTAAAGCAGGAATTCCAATTTTGAGTTAGTGAAACAAAGCAACCGTTACCTAGCATTGCCATTGGCATACAGTACAGCAACATGAACTTGATTCAAAGGTGCTACTGTGAGAAGACGCAATAAGGAAGGAAATAATAAATGAGTTGTGTAATATTGTAATGGGCTGTCTCTACAGATGGTACAGTATAAAAGTGATATGTGGTAAGTGTGGACTTCTAAGTTTAGCTGCACAGAATGGACCTACACAGTCTTTTTTTCATCAGCCACCACTGTCGTTATCGACAGATAGATTTAACTGAGACATTTTTAGAATATCGTTATCCTGTATCAAAGCCTGTGCAGTAGCACTGCCTGCTATTGGCAACAACATGTAACACTAAATAAGTTAAAAATATTTCACAGTAATCATTACATGGACTATCATGACAGATGCGACCTGCATGACTATGTTTTGACTTTGTGCACGTTTTGAGGGTATATCCCATCTGATCAATGTACGTGTATGTCGGTGGTACACTTCGAAGCACCACGCAATAGATTGATGACATGCATAGAAGAAAATGGATAGGCCATAGACAACACAAGGACAGGCTCTACAAGCAACGTCTTCCTTGTTTTTTCCTTTACAGCGTAACCTGTTGTCCTATACAACAGATCACATGCAAGCTGTGGGTGAGGTGCAGCCCATGCGGAAATATTAAAGTGGCCGTTTGTAGGGGAGTGTCCTTTGTGTCAGAGTGTCATGAGCGTCATGAGAGCGAAGCGGTTCAAGGCCAAGCGGGCGGCGAGCTGATTATGACCTAAATTATAGGTCGAAACATGGAGCGCGATTTTTGAAGATACTGCAGTTTTATTTTTTGTGTTGACGGCTGTAACACAGGATAAAATATTATATACACAAAATGATGCAATATTATAAGTTGGATATTTTCTCACGCATTGCTTAATTCGCCGCCGTTGTTGCTGGTTGTGCAGCACACAGAAAGATATTTATTATGTGCCGAAGTACGAACATGAACCCATGTGTTTAGAAAGCCAGATTACATCCCAGCATGTCTACCATCCTCTCACACCCACTCCTGTTGTATACCAAGCTTTAATTACGCTGTATGTGCGCACTGGTTCCATAAGATTGTGATTTTCCTCTCATATTTCCTTCTTATTTTGACGTTTTTAAATCCAGCGACAGTTTCTACCAGCCGTAAGTCAAAAGTAGGAGTGCCAGGAGATCATTAGAGCGACCCCTCATAAGTTGCATCGCTGTCAATTTCGCTGTTTGGTCTTTTAGGGCGAAATTCCCTTAAAAATAATCTGTCACTGGCCGGAACCAAAATTAAGCCAACTCCCCTTATTTGAATCAGCCTATCAGGGAAATTAGGAGGAGAGGAGAATAGGCAGATGAAACTCAGTTTCTGGCTCGGCAGAGAATTCAGTCTAAGATTTTTAGTCGTCTATCAACTTTTGAACTTGGCGGAGGCAAACCCCGCATCACTCGCGCTAAAAGATAATTCTAAGAAGTACAAAATTTTGCTCTCATAACGACTCATATAGAGATGTAGCTTAATCAACAAGAGCGCATCACAAAGGAATTTGGCGAGCTGATCGAGTGCATTTTAGTGTAAGTGTAACACTAGCTGCTTGTAAGCCAAAACTAAATCAAATTGTGTGAATTTACGCAGCCGAGTGTCTCTAAGAACAACAATAATAAAGTGTTGTGGTGGTACAGTAAATTGTGTTGATTAGAGGTGCTTCACCCTCACTTGTCCGAGCCTGACCCGTATCCGACCTGAAGAGAGATTCTTGTAGTCAAACCCACCGTCAGCTTTCACATGCTCACTCCTTCCCCACTTATTATTATTATTATTATTATTATTATTATTATTATTAGAGGGGGTGGGTTTCCCCATGCACTTAGACCCTTTAATTTCTACTGTTCCCATACCCTACCGGTACTGGTGCGTGCTATCAGCCCCGTTCAGCCAACGAGGTCGGCCGTCGGTAACTGATATTTTCCCCATCTACCAGAGGCATTGGAGACTACTTGGGCGGGAAATTGTTGCCTAATAATTTTGCTCAGAGGTATCCCAGAGACATGAAGATCTTTTACGTGCCGTAAAACTACGACACGGGAACCACGGCTTAAAGTCCCTCCCGGAAGACTTGTTCCCTGAATTCTTCCGCCCTTAAAATTTCCACGACCTCCGCCGGGTTTGAACCTGCGTACCTTGAGTCATGAGGTGGGAACGTTACCCCTAGACTACGGAGGCCGCTCACCCACTTACTATGAATCGTAAACAGTCTCTAGCTGTTTGCTGGCGCCCACACCATCAGATCCAATAATGACATCCAACCCCCAATAATCTCAACGGAAGGAAGAAGCGGTGGAGACGGGTCAAGTCGAAACCAGCTACGACCTAGCAACTTCAGAAGCGGCAACACCAGGTAGGGCAGCGTCAAAGTGGTCATCGGAGCAGAGGGGCCGATCGCCATCGACGGCTATCGACGGCCACTCCCTGCACGACTATTCAGTCGGAGCCGCAGGCGAAAGTAGGTGGGACGCTTACAAAAGATTAAGTGGAGCCCAACGTAGGGGCGAGAAGATGATCGGTGAGTTATAATACCAAATATCTGAATAATTGGATTATGAAACTGCAGGAAGCAGGATGTGGTACTTCTGTTGTTCGTGCTTCACATGTGGAACCAGAGGAAAAGAGATGGCAGTTTACTGCTGCAGTTACATTGTTTTGCCTTTAGTGTAAATCGTCATGGTTACTAGTCAAGTATACGAAGGAGCAGGAGCAACACAAGTGGTTCCTGTGCTTAAATGTAATCAGTTGGATATCAGTTGGAAAACTGAACACAGTCAGGAAAGTCAGCAAAATGGAAAAGACTGTAAGCAACAAGCAGAGCTCCATAACGTAGGGTGTATGTTTTTTTTCTTTTTTTTTCTTATTACTGCTTTGTACTAACATAGATACAGCTGATCAAGTAAAGACTGAAATATTATTTCTCGTGCTGTAAGTTAATGGGTCAGCTCTGCAAGGCTGGAAGAATAAACAATCCAAAAGTTCATTCACAGGCTTATGAATAGTGCTGCTGATTTATAAATGAAATGTTTATGCACTTATAAACACCACTGGTCAAGAGCTTTAAGAAAATAATGAGGTATGTCGTGGTATTATTCTGGCACTCTTGATTCATACAGGGGATATGGAAACACCTCGTGAAATGCTTGCCTGAACTGAAGCGTTTATTTTAGCGACGTTTGTAGGTCACGCGGTTGTATCTGCCCAACACCACTACCTGTACAACCTCCGCAATACTTTACAAGCTTCATTTGTTGTCGAGACAGTGTTCTGTGCAGTTTTTTGTGCATCATGTCAGAGCTAACAGAATTCGAACGCGGGCAAATTGTTGGGGCCCGTATGGTTGGTGCTTCCGTAACCAAGGTAGCCGAGGTTTTTGGTGTTTCTCCAGGCACAGTATCCAAGATTATGACCGCATACAGGAGGACTGGGAAAACCGCATCCGATAAACACCAGCGTGGACGGAAATGTGTGTTGAGTGATCGAGACAGACGAACATTGAGTAGGATTGTGACGAAAAATAAGAAGACTACAGCTGCAAAAGTGACTGCTGAACTGAATGTCACGCTCACAAACCCTGTCAGCACCAAAACAGTACGAAGGGAACTCTACAAGCAGGGTATTTCTGGATGAGCTGCAATTCCAAAGCCACTCATCAGTGATGAAAATGCCACTAATAGGAAAGAGTGGTGCCGAAGTCATAAAACCTGGACTATGGAACAATGGAAGGGGCCTCCGTAGTCTAGAGGTAACGTTCCCACCTCATGACTCGTAGTACGTGGGTTCAAGTACCCGGCGGAGGTCGTCGAATTTTTAAGGGCGGAAAAATTCAGGGAACAAGTCCTCCGGGAGGGACTTTAAGCCGTGGGTCCCGTGTCGTAGCTTTACGGCACGTAAAAGAACCTCATATCTCCAAAGGAGGGCACTGAGCCAAATTAACGGACGTTTCCCGCCCAACAGCAGTCTCTAATACCTCTGGTAGATGGGGGAAGCATTACAGATACCTCTCAGCTAGTAGAGCCGGTCTCGCTGGCTGGGCGGGACTGATGGTAAGCACCAGTACCGGTAGGATATAGAGACTGGTAGACATCATAGAGGGAAGCACAATGGACCAATACAGGTCTCAGTGCACGGGGAAACCCACCCTCTCCAATAACTAACTAACTATGGAACAATGGAAGACGGTCATTTGGCCGGATGAGTCCACCTTTACACTGTTTCCGACTTCTGGCCGAGTTTACATCTGGAGAACGCCATCCCATGTTTACGATCCAGATTGTTTGCTGCCAAGAGTGAAACATGGCGGGGGTTCGATCATGGTATGGGCAGCCATGTCGTGGTATTCTGTCAGACCCATCATTACCCTGCAAGATCACGTCACTGCCAACGACTGTGTGACCATTTTAGGCGACCAGGTCCATCCCATGGTGCAAACTTTGTTCCCCAATGGTGATGCCGTTTACCAAGCCGACAATGCCCGTGTTCACACAGCTCATATCGTCCAGGACTGGTTTTCTGAGCACGAAGATGAAGTGTCACGTCTGCCATGGCCCCCATAATCGCCAGATATCAGCCTTTGTGGTCTGTTTTGGAGAGCAATCTGCGTTCGTACTATCCGCCTCCGTCATCGTTAACAGAACTTGCCAATGTTTTGCAGGAAGAATGGTACAAGATTCCCTTACAAATCATACAGGACCTCTATTTATCCATTCCAAGGAGACTGCAAGGAGTTCTGCAAGCCAGACGTTGTCCTACACCACATTAATCACGGTAATGTGTTTTTTGTTGGGTGTTTCCATATTTTAGTTCATCCCCTGTAGTTGACCTCTTAAAATCATTTTGAGTCCTTTGAACTAGTGTAGCGCGCACACACACACAAACGGTACACAAACCTGCTCCTTCTCCCCTTTCCTCTCCTTCTGCCTGCCTGTGTGTTTGCGTGTGTGAGCTCACATAAAGAAAGTAGTCTGTCCATGCTACTTTTTTTACTGGGAAAACAGATGATTTAAAATGCAAAATAGCATAAAGTTACCCAGTCGGAGTTCACAGCCTTACCAGCATGTGGATCATGGGAGTAAATAACAGAAAAGACATGTATATTTTACATACGTTTATGCTGATAAGCTGAATGAGATTATTTCTTTCAGTGTTTTTGACATTTTTGACATAAATTGACCTAGCTTTATAGCTCAGTGCAGCCCAGTAATTCCTGTCATTCACAAAAGAGTCGCTAGTTGCTCATCTGAACCAATCACAAAATACCTCACAGAGCATGTCCCTCGTATTCGCTCGAATTTGAGCAGTCTGATCTCAGTAGTCTGTATGTTACGTTGTGGAGAGGGAAAATATTATACCATTTAGTAAACAAAAATTTGAAAGTTGTTACTTCTCTGCAGGATCGTAAGTTTGGATTTTGATTTGATGTTGCTGTAAAACTGGATTTAACGTTTATGCACGAAACGTTAAAGGTGTTTTTATATATGCAAAATTGTGTTTCAATTCTTGCAGAGGAACATTTGTTGGGATCGCAATTTTCAATAATCTGCCATCAGATCTCAAAAGTCGTGAGACGAAGAAGCACTATTTAAAATAGCACTAAAGCGATACTTAAACACGCTCATTCTACTATGTGTAATGTGGTAACGCTGGTGTGTTAAGTGACGTCACCACATATTGTATTTTATAAGATTTAATGATATTTTATTACATTAATTGAGTATAAAAGATTGTAAGGTACTCTGCAACGATAGCATAAAGAGATGCATAATAAGCCTAATATAAACAGATATTTCGCAACTTGAAAATGAAGTCATCTTAGCTGAACACGGCACTGAGGATGACGTTATGGTTCTGAGAATTAACTGTAAGATCCAGGGGCCATACTCTCCATATAAGGAGATGGACGCTATGAAGTCACATGATTTTGCCACGCCCGAAGACAATACTATATAAGGGCTGGCATTGTAACCATTCGGGGATGTAAAAACCATTAAGCTAGTGCAGCACGCACTGTGCGTTTGAGAGCACACTGCTCTCGTAAAGTCAGGGGTTTGATTCCTGTTTATACTTATTTCATGTCTTGATCGAGTAAAGTGTTTGGTTTCACCTCACGAGTTCGTATCGTCTACCTTATTTCACACATCCAAGGCTTCAAGGAGCCTTGCCCACCTGCACGCCCAACGCTTCGGTTCACAACACGCTAGACGACTTCGGCAGGCAGAGTTCAACATCACAGCTGGCCAGCGCATCTCACCAGTTGGAGTAGTGCAATAACATCGCACCTGTGGTGATTCAGGTCTAATCACCTGGTGGCAGCTATTTACGTTACCTTCTACGTTCCCAGACGTAGTGACAAACCCCTAACATCCTGAGTTCGCGTGTGAATCACCATCCCCACACACGCGAACGTAAACAAACCACATTACATATGTTAATGAATACTTCTTGTATAAAAATGACTTTTCCATTTAAAAATTGTGTAAATAGCGTAAGTTGACAGTATTGATGTATATATGTGGATGAATTTTTAATAGCGTCATGCGTAACCACTGTGTTTTGTTGGGCTTTCTTGTATGAAAGCGTCAGTTGTACTGTACATATATTGTCTATTTATATTACATATTTCACATCCTACAGACATTTTGACTAACCTTGGATCCAAGGAATGTAATGTAATATAATATAATCCCTGCGTAGGATTGACATTACCCGATTGGAGGGTGGTGATGTCACCCTTTTTGAGTATCCGAGCTGTTCAAGCTGCGTTTGCGTCCTTTTCACGCCACAAAATGGTTTCCTTGCTTATGATGCACTTCGAGATAATTAAAAAGGGGAGTTTTGCATTGTTTAAGTGCAATAGCAGAGCTACTATGTCAGAATTGTTCACGCGGTGGCATAAATCTGTCCATATGTTTAAAATATTTATTCTTATGTCTTTTTGGAGTATTTATTATTCTTAAATGAAGTTAAAAATGTATTTTGAAATGTATTGCTGTATTATAGTGATGAATCACTGTGTGAATGTTATGTTATTTTTGATGTGAGGTTGTTGATATTTGACATGTCCAGTTGTAATTCTCTACAGCTATGGATGAAATAAATACATAATAGTAATAATAATAATAATAATAATAATAATAATAAGGGGCCAAGGGGAAGAAGAGGCACAGATCCTCTCCGACCCCAGGAATATAGATGCGAATATATAGCCTCTCTATACTCAAGACCGTCCATGCGTGATGAAGAATCACACCCTACAAGAGGTAGCCCCGTTGAACATCTTAACAGAACATGGCGGATCTAGAGGAGTAAACCTCGAAAAAAATCCCCTAGCCCAAAGTGTACACTACCGTGCTGATGGACTACAGGAGCACCTGCGGCGGAGGGTGAGAAGCCATTAACGGTGAACTCCAAGGAGTGGCGACCCTTGGTTACAAGCAGCCTTACTGCGGCAGGCGGGGCAATACCGCAGCAGACAGAATAATTCCCTAGCTACTCGTGGGACAGCGATGGAAAAAAATGCAAATGAATATATGTACAAAGGCAGAAGGAGTAGAGCGCAATCCTCTAACGATCAACAAGGCGAGAATGGTAACCACAAAGAGGAAACTCAATGTGGACCACCTCCAAAACAACCCAACGTCGGGGAACCAAACAACGAAGACAAAGCTAATATACGGACCCGATGGAACAAAGAGGAAATGAAGGAAGTTGTGTGGTGTTTCCTGACATCAACAGGCAATTACAAGGAAGCATATGAATTATGGAGAAGCAGAAGTCTAAAAGTAAGGCCAACAATGAACTGCTAAACCAGAAAAACTACATTCTGAAGAATAAAAGACTTACAGACATTGAAATCGATAAGGGAAACATTAACACGTATACAGAGGACAGCACAGGAGACCATGTAAGAAGGACGATAATGTAAGCACCAAAGAGGATGAAATGCAGGATAGAAGCACGAGAGAGGACGCAGAGCAGAATGTGGAGAGGAACGGGTTAAAGGAACAACTTCAGGTAGCATGGCACAAGGTGAGGTTCTTACAAATGTCAGAAAGAAGAAGACTGCCGAAATTGGAAGAAAACAAGAAGCTGGTTTGCCTTAAGGAACAAGTAAATGGAATAATAAAAGAACTCTTGGAAGAGAATCAAATAAACATAACAGAAGTGAACCACTTGATATACGCTGCAGCAACAGTTATCACAGAAACAGCTATTAAACCTAGGAAAACAATGACAACCGGAAGATTTAAAGATGCTTGGAAACTAAGAATATAGAAACAGATAAGCAAATGGAGAAAAGACTCGTCCATACGCACTGAGTCAGGCTCTGGCTCTGATAACATTAAACTGAACACAAAAAAAAGGAAAATTTTTCAGAAGTACAAAATGACAAATGCCAGAGAAGTAGCAGAGTTAATAGAAAAACTAAAGCAGAAAATACAAGCAAAGGCTCAAAGAATCAGAAGATATGAAAAAAGGAAAAACCAATACATCCAGAATAAAATGTTCAAGGAAAACACAAATCGATTTTATCGACACCTGGGGGCAAAAGCTATAGAGGTCACAGCTCACCCCAATATGCAGGAAGTAGAGTTCTACTGGCAGGCAATATGGGAAATGGAAACACGATACAATGAAAAGGCAGAATGGATGAGAAGAGAGGATAAAGGAAGAGGAGGAACCAGCGACATGAAGTGGATGCCTATAAAAACTACAGAATTTACCTCAGTTTTGGCCAAAACGCACAACTGGAAGTCTCCTGGAAGTGATCAAATACAAAATTACTGGCTAAAAGCATTCCCAGTTACGCACAGTT
>NW_019739952.1:680000-708165 GCF_002891405.2 Cryptotermes secundus
ACAAAAATTGGACAGGAAAACAAGAAAAATGTTACCTACTTACGGACAGCATCACCCAAGAGCAGATATAGACCGTCTGTATGTTCCTAGAAAAGAGGGAGGATGAGGCCTGATATAGATAGAGGCGGCTTACATGGCAGAAACCACAAACCTAGCGGAATATATAGAAGGAACAGAAGATCAACTGATGAAAATTGTTAGGACACACCAACGCAACACAAGTTCTTCGCCTAACACAGCCTGCAAGCACACGAATTTTTTACAAAAAAAGGCAATAGCTCAGAACACAAAAGAAAAATGGGAAAAGAAAAGAATGCACGGACAATACCCATGCAGCTTAGATGACACTTTGGTGGATAAGGAACAGACCTATCGATGGTTGAAATTTGGAGGCATTAAAGGGGAAACAGAAGGCTTAATCATAGCAGCTCAGGACCAAGCAACAGTACAAACTATTTTAAGAGAAAAATATTGAAAGAAGAGATCGGAAGTAAATGTCGACTATGTAAAGAATACGAAGAGACTATAGACCATTTAACATCAGGATGTCCCGTTTTGGCGAAGAACGAATATATAGTAAGGCATGATAAAGTTTGCATGCATTTACATTACTCAATATGTAAAGAATTTGGAATTGAAGTACCAGACAACTGGTACTCACACGTGCCTAAGTCAGTATGTGAACATGAGGATATAACGGTGTTATGGAACCAAGGCGTACAAACAGACAGAGAGGTTCTGGCAAACAGGCCAGACATAATAATTAAAAACAAGCAAAAGAAAACTTGCATACTTATAGATGTATCAGTACCATCGGATAGGAATGTAGTACAAAAAGAAGCAGAGAAGAAATTAAAATATAAAAATTTAAGCATCGAAATTCAGCGAATGTGGAACATGAAATGTTTTGTGATACCAGTAATTATTGGAGCCACGGGTACAGTCACGAGAGGGTTGAGAAAATATTTGCAACTAATTCCTGGTAAGCACTCCATAGATTCACTTCAAAAAAACAGCTATCCTGTGAACATCACACATACTACAGAACGTGCTACAGTGCGAAGCTTGAAGCCTGAGTGGTGAGGTGCATCACTGGTTCAAGAAAAGTAATGCCAGGAAATAAACCTGTGACAAGAGATGATGATGATGATAATAATAATAATAATAATAATAATGTGGGAGAGCACTCATGTGGGGGTAGCTACGGCTACTTGAGTTGTCTCCCTTGAGCACCGATAAGGTGCCGCAAGCCTTCGGGCTCAACACTCTAAAACTGTTTGACCAACCCATGTGGAGTATTGGGGGAGCTCATAGGCCACCCCCAGGGGCGACTTTCTCATGCAGGTTTCCCTGGTCGCAACCTCATGACTAGCTGGTATTGCACTCCCATTGATCATCTGCCCTCCGAACAGGCACTCTAGGTCCTGGAGGCTTGCGAGGGTCTTATTCATAAGGTCGTAAGGACCTTAAACTGAAGAGGGACTCACCTCCAAGGGGGTTCCTACGAGAAATGCTTCAGCAGGGGACTGGAAGCTCTGGTGAACCATTAAAGGGCCCAGTTGCAACCAGTGAACCTGCTATTGAAATTTCAGCCAAAGGCAGGGACGAACCAGTGGTTTGAAACCTGAGGTAAAACCAAAAACTACTCTCTTGGGAGTCAGTAGCACTGACATACCACTGCAGAGGGCTAGTGCTTCTAGTACACCTGCAGCAGGAGAAGGACTGGGACACCAAGTCTCTGGAGTAGGTGGACCCCATCTAGTGAAAAAAGCCTTGTCTGGATGCGCTGGACGGAAATTAAAAAAGGCCAGAGCTGGGGTAAGCAAAGCAGGAACTGGGGGCAGTCAGTGACCAGGAAATGCAGACTCATCCAAACAGGGAGAAACCCCCACCGGGACCTTTTAAGAGGCCAAGGTCGGAGGGCAGTACCCCTACAGAAACGGCCAGAGCTCCAAAAAGGCCCAAGGGATCTAAGGGACCAGGGACTTACAAGGAGGCTCTGACCAATATAACGGTAGCTATCTTCAAGGAAACTTATCCTGAGTATAAGCTTACCGAAGATGACCAGAACTCCATTTTGGAAGCACTGGGGTAGGTGTTACGAAGGACTCCAAGGGGAGAACTACTACACCTGAAATCCTTTTTACCCTCTTGACCATGTTATAATTGAGCTTCAATGTTCAAATTACTGGGGTTTTGGACTATTTCCATCGTCCGATATTTTAGGTAATAGAGGACAGTGGTGGTTATGAAGAGTCTTATCTTCTGAGATATAATGTGGTGTAATGTCTTAAAGGTCAACTGTTGTTTTGGACAAACATGTCACCTCCTTCAATAGGATTCATCTGCGCTATCATGTGTTAACACAGCGAGATAGCTGTCAAAAAATTAATTCACAATAAAGAGATCTATCTTTTGGGGTAAATGTTATGTAGCCAAGCATGAAAGCAGTGGCCAGCAGAGCTGCTCTGTTTGCTTATTTCTTTACTTATCCAACTGTGACGACAGAGGTCCAAAATATCAGTTGATTACATGGTGATATACAGAGTGTGAAGCTGACCACTCACCTCCAGCTAGTGTTGAGCTCAAGAAAATGTGGATCTTCATGGTGTAGTGCTTAATTAGTTAAGCAAAGGAACAACTTTACTTACATGGTGATAAATCCCAGAAGATAGAAATCTTTACTGTGAATTAATTATTTGACATCTGTCACTGTTTTCACACATATGATAATGTAGATGAATCCACATAACAATTATTCAGAATGCAGAAAGACCAATACACTGTATGTATTTTAAAGCAGCTATACCTTATGTGAGAGCTGGTTTTCACAGTGCTGAAACACAGTAGCATTACCATAACTGTTCACTTGACCCTTTACCCTGGGGTGCATTTTATATAAGAAACATATTAGCATAATCTCAAGTGACGCTGAGACAAGAAAGACTCTCTCATTACTTTTTCACATTTAAGGGTCTGAAAAACTCTACCAGTACTTAACTGTTTTTAACTTTTAAGTTCACACAGATCATCCTATTTCATTTTCCCTATAAGCAGTATAGTTGAAGTATGAATTTCTCCATTATTTTAAATCACGTAGACATTTTGTAGACATGTTATAATACACATTACATAAATATCAACTAGGAGATATAAAAAAAAGATGCTCCATCAAAATCGAGAATGACATACATTGCTCTAACCCAATTCATGGCTGCTTAATGACAGTAAATTGCTTTAATTTATGGATATTTCCATGTTACAATTAGCTAGATGGTTTGAAATGAAAGGTAGCATGGTTATAAGCTACTCAGGCTAAACCTCTTCAGTTCTGGAGTCTGAGACATATGTTTGATGTTAGAATGGAAGACTGTGAAAACGGCTGTTATACTGTTGTGAGGCTGGTTACCATGTTTTACCTGATGTGACCAGCTTGGATGGAGCAGTATTTTCTTTTTTGTAATGACAATTTTTAGACTTGTGTAAATGTTCTTTGAGGGGCTACCTCAGGTTAGCCCACTACCTTAACCAGTTGTGGCTTCTGAGAGGAAACTTCATCACATGGTATGGCTCCCATGAAATAGCCTTACTTGGACTTAAGTCCAGATGTTTCTTGATGCCACCAGTAAATGTCCTTGTTTATACCTACTCCAAGGGTTGTAGAAGGGGGCACTTTTGAAAAGAGAGTATGGAGCTGAAAATGTTCGGAGAGAAAAGCTTGAAAGTTGCATTGGACAGATGGGTAAAATTGGTCATTATAAACTTTGTGATTAGATTATATTGGTGAATTAGCACCGGATGATGACCTATTAGGGATCGAAGCATGTTGTGCCTCAGATATACAACATTCATGTACATAGGTCACCTGTTATAAATTGTTGTGTTGACTTAAATATGAAATAAATATTTTTAGATAAAGGCTTGTTGAAGAAAAGAAATGTGCTCTAAGTATGTTACCAGTGGGATGTTGTTGGTTTTTAATGACTTGAAACATTTATCAGAGTGGGTGAAAAAGCATTGTCTGCTGTCCATATTGCTAATAATATCAAATCAGAACTTGGGTTTTGTGAACATTTTTGTTCGACTGAGTGATGGCTGGCCAGTTTCTGTTTGGCACCACGATAGCATGTAGATAAGAACATACACATATTGAGCAGAATAGCAAAATCTATCACTTCTGTGGAATACATGAGCTATCGCTAAGGGGACATGGTGAAACTGAAGTCTCTTATTTCTTGGATGTGTTACCAGAGCTGGAAAATTAGTAGCATATTTTAGATGTTCATCATCTTGAGAACGTACTAGAAGGGATTTTAGATATATTGGGCATTGTTCTGATAGTCCCAGTATCAACCAGACTCTGAATTTTGCTGCAGTACAGGGGGTCTGATGCCAAAATTGTAACTGGTGGTTTGCATGTTGCATTGTCAACTGTCAGTTTCTTTATTAGCCTGCCTTCCAGAATTGTAAAGGGGCATGTAATTTCCTTATTATGTAGCTAATAATATTTGCTATCTGACCAGCGTGGATTTGTCCCAGGCCACGTTATTAATCAGTTTTTAAATTTTAGTTGCCATTTTGGTAGAACTGTTGCAGACTGGCACCAGCACACGCTTGCTTCAGTACTGTGAGAAGGATAGACACCTACCTGAGGAACTCCAAAGGACAAGACCAACTTAATGCATTGACTGCTGCAGCATCCATGGAGATATCATTGCCAGAATTACTCAGTTCATCTGGTGTGTAATTGAGCTGTTTTAAGTAAAATAATTTATGAACATAAGTCCTGTTCAAATAAGCAAGTGCCTTAAATATTGTGACATGTTGCGCAACCGAGGACCCCTACCTCCCCAGCGGCGCGTGGCGGTAACGTAGCGCTCGCGTAACAGGCGAGTCATCACCCCGCCACTCTCCCTGCGGTGACGTCACGAGCGGAGCCGAAGTGAGCCGAGCGGAGCCGGAGTTAGCCGAGTCCCCGCAACCTGGTAGCTATACAACGTGAGTCAACAGCGGTGACGTCACCAAGGGGTAACAGCGTTGCTAGGCTATATGCCACGTCACAGTAGTGACGTGGCGGGCGACCCTAGCAACAGCGAACGGAATAAAAGCCGGCTGAGCAGCAAGCGAGAGTCAGTGTGTTATCAACAGTTCTCAAGGTAGCAGCCTGCGAGTGTGCGATAACTAAGAAGTCGGCGAGCGGAAGACTTATTGTGTGCTTTCGAGACTTAGTGAGTGCTGTAGTACAGTTATATTTGGAGTGTGTAATTCAGGGAGATTTGTATAGCTCCCGCGTTATTAGTACGTGAAGATTTTGGTTGTAGGGTTTGTAAAGTGTGGAAACCCGCAACTGTGTCAATTAATTGTAGTCGATATTTGTAGATTGTTCAATAAACCAATTAACGATCTCTACAGCGTATTCAGTAACGAAACACGTTATAATATAATCCTTTCTTTTTAAATGCTTCTTTGGACCCCTTGTTGAGCCATTCCATTTTCTCCTGTCCAGTAGTTAAAGTAAAAAAAGAAAGATATCGCTGTAACAGGCCGTGGAGGCCCATAGGGTTGTGAGATGTTGAGGTTCGCACATTTTCTAGACAATCAGCTCATAGATAGCGGCAAAGTTGTCAGCCCTATGCGCCGGCTGCCCTTTACCCCCCGAATATTCCTGGTACTCTTTTCTGTTAGAGGCTGAGTCGACCCCAGGGCCATAGTGCGGCTGGAAGGATTAGGTCAATTGAAAGAATCCAATGACCTCATCAGGACTTGAACCCGTGACCTTCCAGCATGTAGCATAGTACCTCAACCAGCTACTCTACCGTGTGCCCCCATATATCCAGTAGTATCTTCAAAAGTCTCCCCTAGTTCCCAATCCACACTGTACGTAATTTTAATAGTTCAGATTACTAGATTAAGAGTGAGGTGAACTTATGCTGAAAATGAAACATGAGCAGGGCAGGAATTACAAAGTGTATTTACATGCAGGTTAGTACATGATATGTAATAGAGACCAAGGGAAATGTCAGGCAAGGTAATGATAGTTATACGAGTCAAATTCTCCTGCAACCCCCCCACAATACATTTAATTCATGAGGCAAATGAAATAACCAGAAACAGCAAATAGAATCTCTGGCTTTTTATAAATTTATTAGACTTAACCTATATCTGATTAACCAATTTCTTAGGAAATAACATATCCAAGTATGCCGAGGACCCTGAGAGCTATACCAGCGGTAGTGTAGCTACTGGCAGGGCCTCCCTTGCTGGACAGGTCAAAGGGTAGGCATCAGACGAAGAGAGACACCAAAAACTGATGCCAGAAGCAGCGTCATCAGTAACGACTTGAAGCACAGAGCAAATGATGCTCGAGATGGTTCAAGTTCGTATAGCAACAGGCGTGACCAGAGTGGTTTGAACGGCTGTTGTAATGCGATGTGGAAAGCAAATGGAAAAACTACCACATTATCACTTTTCCTGGATAGTCTCTTTCCAAAAACAGAGATACCATATATGCGAGATGTTTCCTCTGGAGGCAAAACAATCC
The DNA here is from genome assembly GCF_002891405.2 of Cryptotermes secundus. Lineage (NCBI taxonomy): Eukaryota > Metazoa > Arthropoda > Insecta > Blattodea > Kalotermitidae > Cryptotermes > Cryptotermes secundus. The sequence goes on from NW_019739952.1 coordinate 686,542, forward strand.
GGAGGTAAACTACTCCCCCAATCGGATCTCCGGGGGGGAGTGTTTCTAGAGGAAATGTCATGCAGGCGTTACAACAAGAAAAAGTGCGAAGATCAGAAGAAACAGCATGGATACAAGATTGGAACATGGAATGTCAGGACCTTGAATCAAGCAGGAAAATTGGAGAATTTGAAAACGGAAATGCAGAAGAATGAAGTGTCTGTGCTAGGTGTCAGCGAAGTGCGGTGGAAAGGACAAGGTGAAATAAGAAGCGGTGATTATACAGTGTATTATTCCGGAGGTGAACGGGCTGAAAGAGGTGTGGCAATAGTGGTGCATAAAAGTGTAGTGAGGAGTGTTGTTAAGAAGATTGCTTGTAATGACAGAATTATTGCTCTGAAGTTAAAGGCGGAACCGGTAGATATACTGATTATACAAGTGTACATGCCAACATCAGAGTATGAAGATGATGAAGTGGAAAAAGTGTATGACACAATTGAAGAAATTCTTCAGGAAGATGGAAGAGGAGACACAAACAGCATCATATTGGGAGACTGGAACAGCATTGTTGGAGATGAACCATATCAGAATATTGTTGGATCACATGGACTAGGAAGACGGAATCACAGAGGTCAAATGCTTATTGACTTTTGTGAACGAAATGGATTGATTGTTACCAACACTTGGTTCAAGAAGCCAAAGAGAAGAATTTACACATGGAAGGCACCTGGGGATTGGAAGAGGCATCAGCTGGACTACATCCTTGTGAAACATCGATTCAGAAACAGTGTGAAGGATGTGAAGACGCTTCCTGGGGCAGACATTGACTCTGACCACAACTTGCTGGTTGCCAAGTTCCGAACCAGGTTGAAGAAAATTATAGGATTTCGAAAGCGCAGACCCAGATGGGATTTGGAGAAGTTATATGCTCAAAGACAAAGCGTGCAAGAGACTCTAGAAGAGAAACTCGGTGCAATTGAAGGTGAAAGCGGAAATGCTGAAGCGCAGTGGAACGATATAAAAGAATGCATGTTAGATACTATCAGTGATTTGGTAGGTAAAGTTGAGAAGATAGCAAGAAAACCATGGGTTACACAGGAGATGATGAGTAAAATGGAGGAGCGAAGGAAATGGAAGAATGTCAACAATGAAGAAGGCAGGAGGAAATACAGGAGACTGAGGAATGAATTGAAAAGAGCCACGGACAGGGCCAAAAAGGAATATCTTGAGAAGATATGTAATGAGATTATGGAATTTCAAAGAACAGGCCGTTATGATTTGATGTACATGAAGACAAAAGAACTAGGATGGAAAGAGAATCATGGGATTCAAAATGTTGGCATCGAAGACTCCCAGGGGAATAGAATAGTAGATCAGAGGCAAGTGCTGAAAATTTGGGAAAATTATATTTCAGAACTATATGATCGACCTAATCGGCCAGAAACCTTAGAAGTTGAACCGGAAGAAGAAGTAGATACAGACGAGAAAGGACCATATATTTTACAAAGTGAGGTGGAAAAAGCTATCAAGGAAATGAGGAAGGGAAAGGCTACAGGAGATGATGATGTACCTGGAGATGTGCTCAAGTTACTGGGAGAAGGTGGTTTGAAAACACTGACAAAACTAATGAACACCATATATGAAAGTGGAGAGTGGCCCAAGGACTTTACAGAAGTTACAATGATTGCCTTAAAGAAAAAGACAAAAGCTACAAAATGCAGCGACCATCGCACAATAAGTCTTATTGCACATACAGCAAAGATAATAGCAAAGATACTTAAAAGAAGAATTGAAAGGAAAATAGAGGATGTACTTGGAGAAGATCAGTTTGGATTTAGAAGAGGAAAAGGAACCAGGGATGCAATTGGGATGATGAGAATTATAGCGGAACGAACTTTGGAGATAGATGAAGAACTGTGTGTTTGCTTCATAGACTGGCAGAAGGCATTTGACCGGGTAAACTGGACCAAATTAATGCAGATCCTGAAAGAAACAGGTATCGATTGGCATGAAAGAAGATTGATTAGCAAATTGTACATGGATCAGAAAGTTAGAGTACGACTGGACAGGGGGGAGACAGGAAGTGTGCAGATTGGAAGAGGAGTTCGACAAGGATGCTGTTTATCACCAATTCTGTTCAACTTGTACAGCGAATGCCTTACCAAGGAAGCTCTGGATGGGCTCGGTGACTTCAAAGTAGGAGGGCAAATTATTCAAACTGTGAAATATGCAGATGACCTTGTGTTAATGGCTAAGGAAGAAACTGTGCTACAGGGCATGATTGATAGACTAATTGAAATTGGAAGGTGCTATGGCATGGAAATGAATGTGGAGAAAACAAAAGTAATGAAAATTTCGAGACAACCAACCCCAGTCACAATAAAGATAGACCAAAAACAACTGGAGAATGTGAAATGTTTTAAATATTTGGGTAGCTTGTTAACAGATGATGGAAGGTGTACTAGTGAAATTAAATCCAGGATTGCCATGGCAAAAGCTGCATTTAGCAAGAAGAAGAATCTTTTTACCAGCAAATTGGACTTAAATTTGAGGAAGAAACTAGTGAAATGCTACATTTGGAGCATAGCTCTGTATGGGGCTGAAACATGAACACTTAGGGCAGTAGATCAGAAACACCTGGAAAGCTTCGAAATGTGGTGTTGGAGAAGGATGGAGAAGATCAGTTGGACCGATTATGTGAGAAATGAAGAAGTGTTAATTAGAGTCAGTGAGCAGAGGAATATCCTACACGAAATAAGAAAATGGAAGGCTAATTGGATTGGTCATGTTTTACGCAGAAACTGCCTTCTAAAAGAAGTTATTGAAGGAAAGATAGAGGGGCGGATAGAAGTGACCAGAAGACGAGGAAGAAGACGTAAGAATATGCTGGATGACCTTGGGGACAGAAGAGGATACTGTCATTTGAAGGAGAAAGCTCTAGATTGCATGAAGTGGAGGAACTGTTTTGGAAGAGACTGTGGACCTGTCGTCTGACAGATTACTGATGATGATGATGAACATATCCAAGTAAGGTTTTCCCTCTTGGCCCATTTTCAAGGAGTTTAGTGCAGGGTTCAGTAGGTTCTGTGTCAGCATCTTGATTAATATTGATTACACAAAAATTCAGCATGCCTTTTGAACCCCTTTCAAGACCAAATGTGAACATATGTGTATACAGAAATGTACTGTTCTTAAATATATTTTCAAATAATACATATGGGAAATTGTGTGGAAGGCTTAGTACCACACTTTCCTACACTAAAGTAAAATGAAATAAATCATTTTTCATCTTTACAGTGATTCATGTACAGGGACCCATAATCTTCTCTAAGAAAGAATGACTGACTTAACTCCAAATCAACATTCATAAATGCAGTGTTTTAAACAGATTGGGTAGAAATATGGTATAGAAGTTTGGAGTACCGAGTTTTCCAGTTAAATGCTGTGCTTTAAATGTTAACAAAGTTGAAAGTGGGTTCAAGTAATAAAGTCATGCATTAAACTGATAATGAAATGAATCAATGGAAGCTTCCTTAAAGTACCCAGGAGAGTACAACACAGCACTGCACACCTTTACTGTAACATTCGACATTTATATACTGTATTATGAAAGATGAATGATATCACATTCTGAAATATATCTAGTCATAACATTGCCATAAAGAGATACAGAAGTGCTGACAGCCCTGTGATTATAAACATTAATGAAGATTTACCTTTAACTTGGGTATAGTATATTCCATTACTTTATATTCATTTTAAGTGTTTTAGACATTGAAATTTGTGATAGCATCATGACTTGTTGAGACAAAACCCTGCCTCTCTGTTCATATTGTCGGGATGGAGTTCAATCTCAATGGCCTCCCTAATGATGCGACCCATATATCGGATCTTGTCTCAGCAAGTCATGGAAGCCTCTCATCTGTTCCCTCAAGAAACCTCCAGGACTTGACGCCAGATCCACAAGGCCGCGCAGGTCCATGCCCGACTCCCTTCGCAATCCCGAGCTTCAGGGTTAATGCCCTCCATTTAACCTTGCCATTTCTCCCCCCTGACACATATTCTATATGTGCTCTAGCCTGCTACCTGCTGGCCCACTTCCCCAGACCCTTCTCCTCCCCCCTCTCACGTCTCTTCCTACTCTTATGCAGCTGGTTTACTCGACTGGACTCATTCTGTTCCACCTGCTCACCCTGGTTCGCTTGCAGATTTCTTTTTGTCTTCTACCCTGAAGATGGGAGGCGATACATTCCTCTGAAACATCGGTTAAGATAATATCTACACACAGCCACATCCCAGAAGACTGTTTTCTTCATAGTGACCACCATGAAAACCTCAAATCTTACATCTGTCAGTTCTGTTTAATGGCACTGTTTATTTCATCGGTACCTATGGAAATAAATATTATTTTGATTTCTAATGGGATCAACGCTAATTATTTTTATACAAAATTCTATATAAAGCACTTCAAATATACTGTCTAGATCAAGATTTAATATTCAGAATGTGTATCATTTTTTAAATATCTGCTGTAAAAGGAATGTGTAATATAATAAAAAATGCACCACCAAAATTTACATGCTGGCTGTATTTGTGCGCATTTCCAATGCACATAGACAACATCTACATTCAGTTCAATCCTAAGATTTGTTTATACTACTAACCATAATTTGATGCATGTAGGTATATGCATTACTATCTCTGAATATTACCATTACAGTAACTTTAGATTTATGTATGTAACATGTAGGATAATGTTTTCACTGAACATGCTGACAATAAATATGTTAACACATACAATGAAACATATTACTAGTAAGTTACAAAATTACTTAATAATGCCTAATAGGTATTCCTCTTCCTGTAGCTCATGAGGTTAAGGTAAAAGAAATGGCACAGAGCACACCATATCACATTCACAGTATGTTAAGAGCTAATTATTCAGTGAAAATGACAATAGCAGATTTTGACTGGAAAGGTAAAAGGTTGACCGAAAAGGTAAAATTGTTCCTGTGCTTAACTAATTAAGCACTACGCCAAGAAGACATATGGGGGAGTGGGTGTATTGGAAAGTTGTGGACTGGAAAATTCCTGCATGGCAATTTATCATGTCAGTGATAACAGACAATGTTTGTTCAGATTAAGTTATTTTCAGAAGTGCTGTTTTCTAGGGCGTGCTGCCATGTATGTGGTAGAGGTTCACCACTGTTTCAATGGAATGTCGGTAACTTCTGCCAGACTATACAGTATCACAGTTATTGCTGTGAGAACAATAAATCCAACCTAGTTACCTCAGTTTTCTTAGGCTTACAACACTTCTATGTTAGATTTAAGGTTCTAACAGTGGTGACTATGACAGAGCTGTTTTCTGGGATGTAGCACTGTGTAGTCCAGTAGATGTATACTGATATTTCAGACAATGAGTGCATCCAGAATTTGTAAACAACCACTTGGAAGAACAAAAAGATGAACGGGTTATATTAGGATGGAGATGGGTTATGATGATGGGAGGTGAATGAAATTGGCTTAGGGCTGTGTGAAATGGTGGGTTTTGATATTAATGGCGTTGAACGTATAGAGTCCGTTAGTTTTACTCTTTATCCTCTTCACCTTACTTGACAAAAAGTTGGTTACTTTATGGCTTTTTCATAAAATGAGTGTTTAAAGTCTATGCTGGGATCTGTTTACCCAACTTCTGTTGGCACTAAACCAGCAATGAAGCAGTCCAACCTTCCCTAAAATCCATATATTCTGAAGCTACATATCATCAAATCTGGGTCAACATATTTTGAAGACAAGTGGGGTATGAATAACAGGCCATAGAAAATGGCTATTTATTTTACAAACTTTGCCGAAGTTGAGGCAAGGAGGAGTTAAGATGAATGTAATTTGACTGCAGAGTAGGAGATGCAATGGAACCTAATGCTCTCTGAGCCCATACAGTCTTCGGTTGTTTTTTTTTTGTACATCCTCAGAATCTGAAAAATAACAAAATATAATGAATTAGTAAGTGAAAAATGTATGTTTCATTTGATATACATGCAGTTAACATGAAGAGCTATGAATGAAAATTAATTGTAACAATTAGTGTGTTAAGTTCAACATACTTATTCAACAATACTGTGTAGAAATGTCTATAAGAAAGTGACAGTCCTGTATGGAAAACAACATATGATCTAAAACAATGAAACATGCGTATAAGCAGGTGCAATCATTCATATGTTTAAGATGTAGATGACATGCTGCACAAAAGAAGATACTCATACTGATGGAAAATATCACTACTTGAACAATCTTGCTATTGCAAGTAGTCTTTTCTGACCCTAAATACACAACTTTACCAGGAATTTATTTTTTCCTTGTCATATCATAGCACTGAGATCTTTGGAATTACTGGGTTTTGGGGCTTTTTCCATCATCTGGTATTCTAGAAACTAGAAAACACAACACTTTGTCCAATGATTGAGGTTAGCTCTTTCTAATGGACCCAACTGAGTAAGTGTTTCCAACTTCACTTGAGGACGAAAACAGATCCAGTTTCCGAAACGTTGTTTTCTAGTCTCTAGAATACTGGGTGATGGAAAAAGTCCAAACGCCAGTAATTCTGAGCATTAGACACCATAGTTATAACACTTTAGAATCTACTGAGATCTTTATTTATACTTATAATATTCCATAATCCACTTGTGTCACAAAATGCATCATAAGAAGTAGAATGAGGAATAAGACGATAATATGCCATCGTGATATTCCTATTTTTCATGAAACATCAGTCTCTTAATTTGCTTATTCTATTTTATGAGTTACTTTGTTAGTATCTAGACCAGTGGCTCTCACACCTTTTAGCGGAAGGCACCTTAAGATTATGCATTACAATTCTGGACGTCCCTTCTGATATGATAATACAGAGATGTTAATAAAAATCAATGGAATGTCTTTTATAAAAAATATGAAATAATAAAGTAAATAAAATCAATTAAGGCAAACTTTTAATGTGTAACATGGGATTGTTATTTATGTAGTTCTTTAAGGTTGGCATGAATTTCAGATAAACATACTTACATTTCATCCTCAGTTAACTTTAGTCCTTTAGCACCTTTAGTTTTAATATTGACAAGTGCAGAGAATACAAATTTACACAAATATGAGGGTGAGTAAAATGAAAACCTTAAATTTGTAATAAAAAATCGAAATTTCGCACCATTATCCTGTAAGTTGGAAAGTGTGCTACAAACAGCGTGCAGAATGGCCTGTAGGTTGCAGGATAGTGCAGATGCATGTACACCATCACAGCACCAGTATATGATGGCTGCCCCACTTGAGACTTGCACCAGGGAAGAACAGTGTTCTGTTAATCAGTTTTTGTGTAGTGAAGGTGTGAAACCTATTGAAATTTATCAAAGAATAAAGTTTTAGTATGGTGATGCATATTTGTCACAGCAGCAAATGTACGAATGGAGTAGGAAGTTTGCAAATGGTGTGACTTCAGTGGAAGGTGCTCCTTGTCCGGGTCAGGCACATCGAGTTGTGATTCCAGAGAACACTGCAGCAGTTGAAGCCATAGTAAGGGAAAACCGCCGATTGACACTTAATGAAATAGCAAGTTTAAACATTAGTCATGGTTCAGCACACCACATTGTGCATGATGTGCTCTGGTTTCACAAAGTGTCTGCAAGATGGGTGCCACAGCAGCTGACTCCTGAATTGAAAGACCGACGTATTGATGCTTGTGAAGAACTTCTGCGGCGCTTTGAACGAGAAGGTGATGACTTCCTTGTAAGAATCGTTACTGTGGACAAAACCTGGGTTCACTTCCGCCAACTGGAAACGAAGAGAGCTAGCAAGGAATGGCGCCATTCCTCATCTCCAAAACTGAAGAAGTTTCGAACACAACCATCAGCAGGGAAGGTTATGCTGACTCTCTTTTAGGATGAAAAAGGAGGGACCACTGTCACCAGTGGATCATAATCAGATCTCCTAAAAAATAATCTTTGGTCTGCAATCAAATCAAAGCAACGTGGATTGCTGTCCACAGGTATCCTTTTGCAACATGACATTGCAAGGCCCCATACTGCCCATACAACAACCTGCATTTTGAGTGTCTTCCTCATCTGGCATATTCACCAGACCTTGCCTCAACTGATTTCCATATGTTTGGACCACTCAAAGAAGCAATGGGAGGAAAGACATTCTGTTTTGATGAAGAGGTATGCCACGCGGTACATGAGTGGTTGCGCGACTACCAAAAGAATTTTTTTCTAAAGGAATTCATGCAATTTGTAAGCGCTGGAGGACTTGCATTGAACGTGGGGGAGATTATGTTGAAAAGTTATACAGCTTTGTACCTCTTGTGCACAATAAATAATACAAAAAAATATTTAAGGTTTTCATTTGACTCGCCTATGTACATTGTGAAAAACAGTATTAAAACTTGCAGTGCTCTGGCTCTTATGTTGGAATACACCTTAATTAGTATTCAGAACGAATTGAGAGAACCGTTCTGAGTCCTTGAGTCTTCATGTATGATAACTGCAGTTTTCGATGAACTCTCCTTCCTATCTAAAACACTGAACTTAGTTTTTGTTATATTCAGATTCAGCACTTCAGTGATACTGGCTTGATGTCTGGCATGTGAGAGCAAGCATATAGTGTACTGAAATTTGCCCACAGTGATAGTGGAACTATATTACATACTGAGTACTAATTTCTATTTATTAAATTCCATTGGCAAAAAAAAAGGCATCAAAAAGTGAAATTTTTTAAAATGCACAGGGTGACCAGTTTATAAACCAGAATAGATTATTAGCAGAGTGGATAATTTTCAGTCCAGTGTGACATACAAGTTTACAACACTTCAGTCTTTTTCACCTTACATGTTTCGTTTCAAAGGAGTCATCCTCAGAGGTGCACCACTACGATCAGGAAACACTGTCACATAAGATGTTTTAACCATATGCACTTAAGCTATGAATAATGCTCACTATATAAATTTTGTTATTATCATGGTTGGTTTTCGTGTTTGTCCCAGGCATTCACGACGGTGCTTCTTGAAGAGTAGACTTACGTATGATGCTGTTTCTTTTAAGCGTATTTGCTGGGTATTCTGACTGGGATTTTCCACTGCACACGATATGATATTCACTTTTTCATAAATGTATTTAAAATTGTATTAAAATTTTCTTTTGCATGTAAAAAATGAGTTATTATGTTAAAATATCATGAGCCGAAATTGGGTCATGTTATTTTCCTCCTGATGGTGGGAGATGTCGTTTATTTCTCTTGATTATATGTTCTTATTATTAGTCGTGTAGTTTATGTGCGTGATGTGTTGTAAAATCAAGAGAAATAAACGACATCTCCCACAATCAGGAGGAAAGCAACATGACCCAATGTCGGCTCACGATATTTTAACATCATAACTCATTTTTTACATGCAAAAGAAAATTTTAATACAATTTTAAATACATTTGGAGGCTAAGGTATGAAAAAGTGAATATCGCGTGCAGTGGAAAATCCCAGTCAGAATGCCCAGCAAATACACTTAAAAGAAACAGCATCATACGTAAGTCTACTCTTCAAGAAACGACATCGTGAATGCCTGGGACAAACACCAAAACCAACCATGATAATAATAAAATTTATATAGTGAGCATTATTCATAGCTTAAGTGGATATGGTTAAAACACCTTATGTGACAGTGTTTCCTGATCATAGTGGTGCGCCTCTGAGGATGATTCTTTTGAATCGAAACATGTAAGGTGAAAAAGACTGAAGCGTTGTAAACTTGTATGTCACACTGGACTGAAAATTATCCACTCTGTAATTAGTAGTGTGATGGACCAAAATGAGACAAATCAAATTAATAGATTATTAGTATTGAATGGTAAATGATTAATGAATTAAAATGGTTTCAAAGGAAGCAATCATGGTCTAATTGGGGTATTGTCCAGGCATTTGCTGGAGACTCTGATGTAAACTACAAAAACTTTCAATCCGCATAGCTGCTGAGTTTCAATGCAGCACCTCCTGAATACGAGTCATGGCATTGCTGATATGCATGTCCAGACAGTGCTACACTTATTCATGATTCCTTGGGTTTGACAAGGACTAACAGTATTATGCATTAATTGGCCACTTAACAAATTACTTACAGATTATTGTAATGGGATTGCCCTCCGAATCTTGTGTCCCATATGACTGTTTATACTAGATGTTGACTCTTTACTAGCGAGTGCACTGGCCTGTGCTTTATTATAACTTGCTTTAGAGTCAACGACACTGAGGGCAATGCCAAGCTGTGCTGCATAGTAGGTTATCATAATGAGTGCCTGAAATCATGAATCACCATCGCAGATTTGAGGTTTTCACAGTGGTACATATGAAGATCATTGTCTTCTGGGATATGACACAATGTAACTTGTTTATTAGATAAGTACCAGTGTTTCAGATGAACCTGCTTACTCTATTTTCAGCTTATAGGGAGATGTAGGCAGCAAGGTCCTCTGGCACATTGGTACCTACACAATATCAGTCCTACAAGATCGTATCCTCCATGAAACACCTTACTCACCCATATAATTGTACAGCATTGTTTCATAGTTTCTTTTTTACATTAAAATAAGGATATGGAAGTTAGGTGGGTGTTCCTGCATTATATGAAGGTAGTCATGTCATACTGACGGAAATCTAGTGCTAATAGAATGGTTGAAATATAAATAAGAAGCAGAAGTCTTTCAAATGTAACTAGTTTAATAGGAGTAAGTGAAAGTTTTGCCTTCTGGCTATTGGTCATCATCAGAAGGGATTAATATTATTATTCATTTCATATTGCCTCCTCTGGAGCATAGGGAAACTGGGAAATGTCATTACACTTCAGTTTATTAATTTTGCAGACAGTCGGTAGAACTCCTTGAATGGGGGATCAGCCTTTTACAAAGCTGCTACCTACCCAGGACAACACAAACACAGGATGAACACAGATAGCCATGCCTCAAGTGGGATTCAAACCCATGATCCAATTGTTTAATTGGGTGAAGACAGTTCATGCCTTAGACAACATGGCAACTGTGATCCTCATCAGAAGAAATAGGCAACAATATAAAGGAACTATTTTAGATATGTTGTTTGAGCATATGCCATTACTGCATCACTATAAAGGGACTTAAAATAGTTATATAAATTAGAACCAAATAGTTAATACAATTAGAAAGTATTGTTGAGTAGAGAGAATGTAATTATGGCCTTTGTTTCTGCTGTTGCTTACACAGAGTATTTTATCAAGTAGTGCACTGTGTAAAGTCCGTGTAGGTAAACATTTGTCTGATAAATTTCCTATCGAGAATGGTCTAAAACAAGTAGATGCTTTATCGTCACTCCTTTTCAACTTTACCTTAGAATATGCAATTAGGATGGTCCAGGGAAACCAGGTGGGACTGAAATTAAATGGGATACATCAGCTGTTGGTCTACGCCGATGATGTGAATCTACTGGGTGATAATGTAGACTCCATAAAGGAAAACACACAAACTTTAATTGACGCAAGTAAAGAGGTTGGTCTAGAAGTAAACACAGAGAAAACTCAGTATATGTTAGTGTCTCATCACCAAAATGCAGGGTAAAATCATGACATAAAGATGGGAAACAGATGTTTTGAAAATGTGGCACAGTTCAGATATTTGGGAACAACGATAACAGATCGAAACCTGATTCAGGAGGAAATTAAGAGGCGATTGAACTCTGGTAATGCTTGCTACCATTCAGTCCAGAACCTTTTGCCTTCTCATCTATTGTTCAAAAACATAAAAATTAGAATATACAAAACTACTAGGGGCGTTCCGTAAATAATGCCTCCTATATTTTTGTGTTAATATGTAAAGTCTGAGATGGATGTTGGTGATGTTGTAGTAAAGGTTGAACCTTCCCACTAATCTACTGTTAGTTTGGTTGTCGTGCGACAGATAGCGACAGCAGAGCAGTCTACCAAAATGGTGTCTGACATAGAAGTGCGTATGAAACACAGATGTGTTATTGAATTTCTCACTGCCGAACAAATTGTACCCATTGACATCCATCGACACTTGCTAAAGGTGTACGGAGACAATACAGTGGATGTCAGCACAGTGAGGAGTAGGTAGTGCGTTTCAACAGTGGCGAAAATGAAGTGCACGACAAGCTACGCCCAGGGCGTCCCTGCTCAGCTGCCACTCCTCACAATGAACAGCGCATAATCCATACAGATCAGCAGATAATGACCAGGGACTGTCAATTCTGAACGCTACAAAATGACGCTGACTAAGATGAAAGCCCGCATTTCCCGAGTCAGGCCAGAGAAGCAGACATCCTTTCGCTTGCAACACGATAACACTAGACCCCATACCAGTTTGGCGACCACCGCGCACATTGCAAAGTTTGGCTGCACTGTCCTACCACATCCACCTTATAGCCCCAGTTCATCACCTTCACATTTCCATGGATTTTGAGCCTATGAAAGATGGACTACGTGGGCAACATTTTCCAGACAATGATGCTGTCATTGCAGCTGTAAGAAAGTGGCTAGCCTCTGCTGGCGCAGACTTTTACGGACACGGCATACAGGCTCTTGTTCATTGCAGGCAAAAGTGCATAACGAATGGTGATGATTATGTGGAAAAATAACTGTAAGTAGCTGAAATCCTCCTCTATTTAACTGCATTATTATGCTTTCTGTATCTGTTGTAGTTTTCTTGAAAAAAAATAGGAGGCATTATATACGGAACGCTGTAATATAATTTTGCCTGTGGTTCTGTATGGGTCTGAAGCTTGGTCTCTGACATTAAGGGAGGAACATAGACTGAGGGTGTTTGAGAACAGGGTGTTAAGGAGAATATCTGGACCAGAGAGAGGTGAAGTGACAGGAGGTTGGAGAAAACTGCATAATGAGGAGCTTCATAACTTGTACTCTTCTCCAAGTATAATTAGAATGATCAAGCCAAGGAGGATGAGGTGGGCAGGTCATGTAGCACAAATGGGGGAGACTAGGAATGCATATAGGATATTGGTGGGAAAGCCAGAAGGAAAGAGACCACTGGGAAGACCAAGGCGTAGGTTGGTGGACAATATTAGATTGGATCTTAGATAGGATGGGATGGTATGGATTGGATAGATCTGGCTTAGGATAGGGACCAGTGGAGGGCTCTTGTGAACACGGTAATGAACCTTCAGGTTCCATAAAATTCTGGGATTTTCTTGAGAATCTGCAGAATTGGCGGCTCCTCTAGAAGGGCTCAGCTCCTTGAGTGAGTGAGTAAGTAAGTAAGTGCACTGTGGACCATATGTCCATCTGTGTAATATGTGTAATCCAGTGAAGTATGTGGTAGTGTGTGTGGGATGTACCATTGTTGAAGTCATTCAGTACAGTGAATTCCAAAGTCAATGACATACACCGATCACTGCCTAAAAACCTAAGAAAGTGAAACCCAGCCTAAAATGATGTCAGAAAGTGGTAACTCCCATCCCTATATATATATATATAAAGAAAGAATATCTCTTTTACAGGCCATTTATTCCATTACAGACACACACACAAAATCTGGAACTTTAATAGGCACCCAAATATTGATACAGTGATTCACAAATCATTTCCTTTCTGAAAGGAACAGATGCTACGTTATGTGCACATATCAGCTATGCAATTTGAGCAGACTGTAAGCAATAATATTTTTCTAAAACAAACCCAACAGTCACTGTCACCTAACTCTGTGCACCTGGTTAAGAAAGTCCCTATTGTAGAACCCAACGTGTCATCACATTGGTTACAAAATTCCACCACTGAAACCTTAATACTGACACACAAAATAGCTGACATAACATATATTTACTGAAGCCCCAAAACATTGCTTTTGTAAACCAAAGTTTGGGAGCCATAAATATTGTGGATACAAAGACGATCTTTATTCATTTAAAGTTCTCGGTAAATCAGTAGAAGGTGTAAATTAGACATACAGTATAGGCTCAAGGATGGATTTCATTATGTAAGAATTTGTGAAGTGGGATTTATTTAATATATTTTTCGTGATTAGTTCAGATTTTTGCATTTGTCAGATACTGGATAAAAAATTGGAGTACAATGTGGAATAGTACATCATCTATTCATAGACTTCAAGAAAGCCTACAATTCAGTTAGGAGGGAAGTATCATACAATATTCTCATGGAGTTTGGGGTATCCACGAAACTAGTTAGGCTGATTAAATTGTGTTTAAACGAAACGTGTAGTAAAGTTCATATAGGTAAATATTTGTCTGACATGTTTTCCATCCAAAATGGTCTAAAAGAAGGAGAAGCTTTGTCGCCACTCCATTTCAACTTTGCTTTAGAATATGCCATTAGGAAGGTCCAGGGAAACCAGGTCGGACTGAAATTAAATGGGACACATCAGCCTATGCCGATGATGTGAATCTACTGTGAGATAACCATAAAGAAAAACACACAAACTTTAACTGATGCTAGTAAGGAGGTTGGTCTAGAAGTAAACTCAGAGAAAACTAAGTATATGTTGCTGTCTTGTCACCAGAATGCAGGGAAAAATCATGACATAAAGATAGGTAACAAATGTTATGAAAATGTGGTATAGTTCAGATATATGGGAACGACTATAACAAATCAAAACTTGATTCAGGAGGAAATTGAGAAGAGAATGAATTTGGATAATGCTTGATACCATTCGTGCAGAACCTTTTATCTTCTCATCTGCTGTCTAAAAAAATAAGAATTAGAATATACACAACTATAATTTTGCCTGTGGTTCTGTACAGGTGTGAAACTTGGTCTCTTGACATTAAGGGAGGAACATAGACTGAGGGTGTTTGAGAAGAGGCTGATGAGGAAAATATTTGAACTGAAGAGAGATGAAGTGACAGGAGGTTGGAGGAAACTGCATAATGAGGAGCTTCATAACTAGTACTTTTCGCTAGGTATAATTAGAATGGTCATGTAAAGGAGGATGAGATTGGCAGGGCTTGTAGCATGAATGGGGTTAAGAAGAATTCATATAGGATATTGGCAGAAAAGTCAGAAGGAAAGAGACCATTAAGAAGACCAAGATATAGGCGGGTGGATAATAATAATATGGATTGGACTGATCTGGCTCAGGATAGGGGCTAGTAGAAAGCTCTTGTGAACACAGTAATTAACTTTCAAGTTCCGTAGAATGCTGGGAAGTTCTTGAGTAGCTGCACAACTGGCAGCTTCTCAAAAGGGCTCAGCTCCATGAAGTTAGTTAGGATATGAGTCCTGGATTGTGTGATGTAATGATTCTAGGTCTCTCTCACTGACACTCATTATATAATGTATGTGATAGGTGTTTCAGCATTTGAAGAAATAACACATATGGAAGGAACAGTGACAGTTAGGCTATACTGTTCTTGAATTCTGTGTGTTATACACTAAATTTGACACCAGTTGTTTCTTGTAATAAGACATTTCCTATAATTCTGCTATAGTCATCTGAAAAAATGTACCACCACATAAGTTTTTTTTTTGTTTTTAAGCAAACTAGGAGTACTGAAAACACATTTTTTGTTATCTGCTTACAATTATTTGTGACTGAAAAATTTTTCTAGATTCAGAAACTTGGATTTTTTCCACTGTGCACTAGCGTATGGCATACCTTCAGATTATACTATTTATTCATGTATGATTCACAAGCTGAACTCGAAGATCATTGATCAGCTCTAATGTAGCACTAATCTGACATCAATAAGTTCATCATATTTTACCTAGGGACAATCCATGTGATCAAACTAAAGCAAAATTCGCATGATGAAGCTAAAATGAACTGTGATGAGAAAATTCTTCACTCTGTAATTCAAGAACTGTCTGTCTCATTCCACTGTCACATTTGCATGTACAAGAAATAGGGTTTCCCTTTTAGGGGTTTTGAACCAAGGTACTTCCATTCCACTTCACAGATATATGAAACCTGAAATGTACCATTTATGTGCAGAGGAGCATAATGAGAGTCACAACCTAAATCCACTTTTCCAATTTTGTAATGCAATTGACATTTCTTTTACTGGAAGGCCTTTAAAATGAAGTGCTGAACAGATTCTTTGCACCAAAAAAAGATATATGTATATAAAGTAACAAAGGCATAGAGGAAATTCTGTACTGGATTATGTTGGTTGATTATATCAAGAACAGGATGGCTGGGACATGTAGCATTGCATGATACAAGAAATGCATATACTAAATTTTGGCTGAAAGCCTGAAAGTAAGATACCATTTGGAAGATAGGCAGAAACAGGATGATAACAGTAACCTGGATTTCAGAAAAACAGTCAATGAAAGGGAACTGGACTGAAATGTTTCAGAATGAATTCCAGTAATTGGTTGTTTGGAACACAAGGATAAACTGTTGCTAAGTTAGAATCATGGAATTTTTTGATCAACTAAATAACACCTGTTCAAGGAAGATTTTCTATTATATAGTTAATGAGAAATATATACTTACTGCATTGTTAAACATATGCAGTCTTAAATAAGTTTTTACTTATTATGAGATTTTGATGTTTTCATGGCAGTGTCTTTGAAGAGTACCATCTTCTGGAATGCAGTACTATGTAGTCATTTTTCTTGAAGGGAGGGATGTGTTGCATTCTACTTGCGTGACTTAGACCACTGTAGGTCGCAGTGCAAGGGCCGAGAAGGCCTACCCTTCATACATTCATTCATACTCTTTGATCCTGAAGATGGAGGTAGTGTTGAGCCCATTTCATTAGTTATTAAGTATAATTTTTGTAAGATTGAATGTTTATGTTAAAACGCCAGACGGCTGGCCGGAAGGCAAGGAGACAGAACCGCGGCTGACTCTTCGCATTCCTCGGCAGTCGATCGAATTGTCTTTAGAAAAGACTGTTTAAGCATCAGTGGAAAGACCCGGTCAGGTTTCGCTTAGCGCGACACGGCATGTCCGGCAAGATGCCGACCTCAGGGATTTTGCACGCGCAGCTTTCGCAACTTGGGAAAAAGTTGAATCTTGGAATTGGGAAAACAGGCCGTTTCAGGACTCTGTTTCTAGCAGTTGCCAGAAACGAACGAGTAAAGCAAAGTGTGCCTGTGGAAAACCTTGGAATGGCACCAGTGTTCTTCATGTGCATCATGTTTAGCGTGTGTGAGTACTTGCCCGTGGTCGGGTCACTGATGGCTTATTAGAACTTCTGGTTTAAATTATTTTGGTGGGTTAATGTGTTTTTAGAATTTAGAGGTGTATAAGTGTTTTAATTTGATTATATATTCCATTTTTGTTGTTGTTTGGAGAACATAATATCAAGTATTTTTAATAAATATTTTTTGTCAATAGCAGACGAAATAATAGGTCTAAATATAAATGAGACAACTGCCATAAATAGTCTTCAAAATACAGAACGAGCCTATCCTAGGATTAAGTTTGTAAATACATCAACCCAGGAGATTNAGATATTCTTTGTATTTATATGACATGTTCCACATCCTACAGTCATTTGACTAACTCTGGATCTATGGAATGCAATGTAATATAACAGTATGGCATTGTATGGCATTGTAGGGAAATTCAATGCCTTGATTAAATCTTACCTTACAGAGAGATACCAGAGGGTGATAATTCAAAATAATTCTAGAAATAGTTACTCTGAATGGGAGATAGTCAAACACGGGGTGCCGCAGGGATCTATCTTGGGCCCTCTATTTTTTCTTTTATTTATTAACGATCTGCCTTTGACGGTTTCTAAAAATAATACATTAGTGCTGTATGCTGATGACACCAGTATGATTGTAACTGGTTCTAATCCTGTACACTTTTTGACGGAGATAAATACCACTCTTGATGACTTAAATAAGTGGTTTAGGAGTAATCTGATTTATTTAAATTTTGACAAAACACATCTTTTACAATTTCGGACTAAAACAGTCAGAAGCTTGATTTAAACATTACTTTTGCAGATAAGCATATCACTGATCTTACTAATATCAAGTTTCTAGGATTGATTATTGATGAAAAGTTGTCATGGAAGGGGCACATTGAACATGTTTTAAAAAAGTTAAGTTCCGCTTGTTATGCTATCAGGATTGTCACGCCCCTTATGACGGAGAATACTCTAAGAATGATATATTTTGCATATGTTCATTCATTATTATCTTATGGTATTTTATTATGGGGTAATTCACCACATAGTCTTAGTGTTTTTAAGATGCAAAAACGAATACTCCGTATTATGACTAAGACTAGATGCAGAGACTCTTGTAGACAACTTTTTAAAGATTGGGAAATTTTACCATTTTATTCTCAATATATATTTTCTTTGATGATATTCGTTGTGAGAAATAAGCATCTTTATAAAACTAATCAAGAAATTCATGGTCTAAATACTAGGCACAATACTGACCTTCATTTTCCATCTGCTAGATTAACAATATATAATGAAGGGACATATGCTATTGGAATGAGGATATTTAACCATCTTCCTATAAATATAAAATCATTATCATATAAAATTGAATTGTTTAAACCAGCATTAAAGAGATATCTTTGCTTGTGGTCATTTTATTCATTAGAGGAGTTTTTTAATCGAAATAATTTGTAAATACTGATTGGATGTAAATGGGATTAACTGTATGTTATATTTTTTAATTTTAATTATGTTTATTACTTAGTATTGTGTGATATTGTTTTATGATTAATGTTTAATGATTGTGACGAATGAACTTGTGTAGTAAGAAGTAAAAGGTTGTATTTCTAACAGTGTATGAATCTATGTTGTTATGATATGGCATGATTTAATGTTACATCATGTATCTTTTTATGTTTTGTATGAGATTGTATCAGTTTGACGAGCTCTATATCCTATGGGTGCTAAAGCCCCTGTACAGGATTTGTGGAGTTATTTAATAACAATAAACAATAAACAATAACTCGAGTTTTTGTGACCCTCCTAGTGAAGCATGTTTTCCACAGCATAGGTTAAGTGATATCCACGGACGTCCGATAGGGGGTGAGTACAGTTACTGCCCCCTATCCGGGCACAACAGTAGAACATTCCTCCAAATGTTTGTAAACTTCTACCGGACTACATGTGGTCACATCTCAGAAGACAGCAGTCTTATTAGGTGTTGCATGTGAAGGAACTGGGTAATATTTAAGCTCTAATAACTTTTTAAATGAAGTAACATACTACTAATAGATAATAAATATTTTACCTGTGCATAAGGAATGGGCTTGTGAAAATAATGAAAGCCGATGAGAGTGTCAGAGATTGCGAAGACGATGCCTCCTGCACAGGAACATAATTTTGTCCAGGTCCAGAGTTCCTAAACAGCATAAATCCATTACTGATGAGATCTGTAGATGGGGTTGCTACAATTTTAAAAATTTTCTGTAAAATCTTATAGCTCAAAAGTACTGACATGTTATGTACAAAGTATTTAATTCTGAACAAAATTAGTAAGAACTGAATTTCACTGGCACATACTCATAAATCGCTGCTTATATCAATTGGTCTGTTCACAAAATTTGATTCTACATTTTCTTGGAAAAATATCTTTGGCATTTTTCCTTTTAATTCCAGACCAAACCAAAGCATCATGGTTGAGCATTTGTAGGATGGCTGTCCTGACAGGATCTTCAAGGCAGAGGAATAGGAATTTATGTCTTCACTATGCTGTTTGAGGCTCTGGGACTGACCTATTCTGCCAAACAGTTATAAGGGGCTCTGTCTTATGAAGTCAAGTCAGAGTATGAACGTTGTTTCTTGCATCTATCCATGCCTAGGTCAACAATGTATGAATCTTTAGCTCCACATATTTCTAAAACCATATGAAATACCTTGCAACATCAGAGAAACCTCTTATTTTTCAAGAAATAGGTTCCACATTTGTTTCGAAGTTTGAAATGAGTCATACAGAAAGAACAGAATGATGTCTGGATAATATCAAAATTATGTAATCAACAACAGCCAGAATTAAAATTACATATGAAGTCAAGAACGTGTCTGCAATTAAGAACAGACTGTGAATATCATGGGCTCTTATAATAGTGACATCTGTAAAAAGTATCATTTTTGTGTTCATGTTTCTGCAGAGTGGCGTGTACTAAAATTATGTTTCTTCCATAAGAAGTTAATAAATATACTGCCATCCCTAATTATCATTAACTGTGAACTGTTGGTGTAGTTTGCTTATTTGGACAAAAATATTACATTCTTTAAATAATAATATATTTGTTATTCACTTATGAAAGTTCTGCCTGCTAAATTTAACAACCTTCCCATAAGCACAGTCAGTCTCAGTTCCCATAAGAAGAGCTGTCAGTTTAGTATGTTCCAAAAGATTCTAATTAGGTATAATGTATTAGCTTTTCAGTACTGATGTCATTGCAAAATATGGCAGTGTACTAAACTTCTGTTGAATACTGCATCTGAACTCCAGGTACACTGCCACCTCATCTGAATTATTCACATAAGGACATGATGGTGGATAGGGACGGAGATAAAGCTTCGTATTTTCTTCAGCCTGGCACTAAACAGAGATGAGTAGTGAACTCCATATTCATCTGCTGTACTATGAAGGAAATGATTCCCACAGTGTAGGAGCTGAGGCTATCACAGCGGTGGTTATAAAGAGTTCCATCTTCGGAGATAGCACATCATGTAGTTGATTGCATGCTTCCTGCTTCATGCTGGTTTCATGCTTGGCTCATTCTTCAGCCCTGTATACCATATGCAGGTGGTATGTTCCTCTGACATGTCAGTTGACTTTCACCAGACTATATGGCATTATATCCTAGAAGAGAGAACTCTTTGATTCCCAGAATGATTTGGATAAGAGTTGGAATGAGCCCCATAGCTGGTCCAGATGTGAAAAGAAACACCAAACTTTCCTGCAGCAATCCATCCTATATCATTCACTTTACTGCCTCCAAATGCACAGTAATGCTTACCTCAAAGAACTGAACCCGGGCAGTGGCTCTCCACACCATAGTCATAAGCAGAATGTCATACAGGGGAACAGCAACTACCAGAATCCCAGGGAGACCTGGCATCAGGATTATGGCAGCTGTAACAAATAATATGTTCCATTTCATTTTAGTGCATATGTGGCGGGTATTAAAGCCTTCAACCATTTACCTCAAACTTTAAAAGAGTTGACTTTGGATGTACCAAATTTTAAGAGAGCACTAAAGAGATTTTTACTTCATCACTCCTTTTATTCCATGAAAGAATACTACCAACAGAAATGGGTATAATGTGTAATGTAAGAGAACACACAGATTGTGACAACAAATGAACTGATATAGAAATATGTCATAAACTACAAATTATGTAATTATCCTGTTTTATTTGTCTCTTTTTTATTGATTGTCTCTTTTATATGCATTTTAATTTGACGCACTTGATTAATGGAATGAGTAATGAATGAATGTCTTAATGGAAATTTTATTTTATTTTAGTCCATTATAAATCTTGATAAATTTCTTGATCATTGTTTAATGTGTATTATAAGTATTATAAGTTTACCTCATTTAATTGCAATATTACTGTATTATTGTATAGCTACTATGTATTCTAACTTGACTTGTTCCATATCCTATGGTGTCTCACCTGTACTGGATTTACGGAATGTAAATAAATTCAATT